>NW_008795027.1:965407-986945 GCF_000699145.1 Aptenodytes forsteri | reverse complement strand
ACAAGTCTTATGAGGAGCGGCTGAGGGAACTGGGGTTGTTTAGCCTGGAGAAAAGGAGGCTGAGGGGAGACCTTATCATGCTCTACAACTACCTGAAAGGAGGTTGTAGCGAGGTGGGTGTCGGTCTCTTCTCCCAAGTAACTAGCGATAGGACGAGAGGAAATGGCCTCAAGTTGCGCCAGGGGAGGTTTAGATTGGATGTAAGGAAAAATTTCTTTACTGGAAGAGTGGTTAAACATTGGAACAGGCTGCCCAGGGAAGCGGTTGAGTCACCATCCCTGAAGTTATTTAAAAGATGTGTAGATGAGGTGCTTAGGGACATGGTTTAGTGGGCATGGTGGTGTTGGGTTGACGGTTGGACTCGATGATCTTAGAGGTCTTTTCCAACCTTAATGGTTTTATGATTCTATGATTCTATGTGAAAAAAAAGGGCAAGGAACTGACGATCACTGGAAGCATTAAGTGGCAAACTTTCTGCCCTAGCCACCTGCTGACATTTGCAAAGAGATTTTCACAGGGAGGAAATTCAGAAATGCACTTTAAAAAAAAAGACAGAAGGAAATTCAGGATGGTCTTGATGTTCTGTTATTCTCAAAAGCAGTGGGGACCTGCAGCTGCTAGTTTTTATAGCCCTCAAGGGCCAACTTTTGGTACAAACGGTGGGACATAAACAAGATGGAAACTGTTTGCAACATGGGAATAGTGCTCTGTATTTTGTAAAAGTTGCAAAAGCCTAACCACAGGGAGCAGAAAGAAAGAGATTTAATCCAGTAATGGAAAGGAAAGGGAAGTACAGAGTGAAAAAGGTGAAACATTTTGCTAGCTTGTCACAGCTAATGTGAAATGGCATAGGAATGGAAGCACCACTTTTGAGCATTGTAGAAATGGAAAAATGAGATTTTCTTATCAACTGGAGGAAACATGACTGAATAGATTATAATCTCTGAAAGAAACAGATGTAATTTACCTTAAATTACCAAGTCCCTATCAGAAAGAGACCTATTTACGAAATAAACAGAATAACCAATACAAAGTGGCTATAAAATTCAAGACAAAAGCCCCCTTCACTGTACTTGCTTAACCACTCTTGACAAATCGACATCAAAAGACCCACTAAAGCTAATCGGCTGTTACATTATAGTCACTTGCACATGAAAATGAACTGCTTGGCTGAAAATACCAGCACCCACTTTTGGGGACGTGACTCCTTTTGGCACAGAGAATATTACCCTGCAGTAGTTACTCTGCTTCAACGTAGCAGAAGATGGACTTGGTTGTGATGGGAATCCACATGACAGAAAATGACTGCCAGTACTGGAAAAAAGAAAGGTTTAATATTCTCAGTGTTAACTCCGCTACAGAGGGAATTCCTTTGGTACTTCCTTACTTCCCCAGTGCAGTGATGACGACATAGAAACGAATCACAAGCATTAGGGCTGTTTGGGGCTCATCAAAATGACGTATCTATAGAACCTTCCTCAAGAACATCATCCAGCACAGCTCGATGAGGCAGTACAGAACGCAAAGACAGGCTGCTAGCAACATGAGCAGCCTGATACAACTAGTGATTTCTCAGCCACAGGGGAATCTTACAGTGGAGGGAAACTGAACTTTGGCTACTGTTTCACTAGAGGAGCGCCAAGCACTCTAGAGGGCAAGGTAATCAGTAAATGGCCATTTAGGGCCTAGAGGCATGTCATTCAAGAGGAATTTGTTCAAACTAATTGGCTTTAGACAGAAGTGGTGTCTCTCATCCCATTGCCATAGTTTTCAGTCCTATTTAGAGCCTCACAGAAGAAAACAGAGATCAAGGAGTGAGAGGTACCAGGGAGATCATATTTCAAGAGTTCTTGAGCAGGACAGTACTTTACACTGGCTGTTGGTTTCTGAGTCCCCAGTCCTGCTTCAAGACACGATAAAGAAAAATTTGAGATGGTGAGCAGAAGATAAAGTGTTTTCTTACCAAAGTTTCCCAAGCTGTTCTCTCTTGTATCTACTCGCATCTCTAGGGCCTTCACTCGCTGCAGATCATCTACCCCTGTCAAAACTTTCTGTAAAGATAAGCAGAGATATATGTGTACTCTCATGCAATAAACCAGATGACACAGGAGCAAAAAGGTGTAGAAAGGCTTTCAACCCATGCTTTGTCAACATATACTCCAGGTCAAAATGGCTAGGCGTGCGATCACATTGAAATAAGTTTAGTATTCAAAGATCTTTCTTCCTCGTAGCTCTGAATTATTCTAGTCTCACATAACTTCTACATTGCTTAAAGAGTCAAGGCTGAGGGTTACATTCAAGCTGCAAATCAACAACAGACCTACATGCCAATTAACTTCATTTAAACAGTATGTCCATGCTTTAAGATTGGCATAAATCTTGTACTAATCCTCAGCAGATAGGAAGTGTTACCCTTAAATGTCACCCGTAAACAAAAAGGCACTAGGTAGTAAAACTCAACAAAACACCCTGTTTAGCCTTTTAACCCAAAACTATGAAAAAGAAACATGATTTTAGCTCAAGCAGCTCACTTTTCTGAAAGAAGACAACACTAATTACAAGAATTACAAATTCATTTGAAAAGATCTAGGCAATGCAAATAGAAGCCTCCAAAATCTTTCATTATTTTTGCAAAATAATAGGATCAACCACTGCATTAAGCAAGGGTGTGTGTGTGAATGCAGGATCTTTCCTATCTTATCACAGGATCTTTCCTAATATCCTAAAGTCTGTGTTGATACATACATGTAGATTTTGCCTTGGCAGAGGTAAGCAGGACAGAAACAAGCAGAAGCTATACGCAGAGGAGAGAGGGAAGGTCTAGAACAGCCAGTGAAAACTACAGCAAGGCTGTGAAGTCCTAAGCCGCCAGGCTGCAATTCCACAAGCAGCTAAAGCAATCTCATGTTACCACTGCTCTCATCCCCTGTTCCTTCCTGCTATGACCCAGCTCCTCCCTCCCCAGCTTCCACCATCCAGGCTACATGTCCCACCGCTTCCTTTGCATCAGCTTTGGGTGCTTAGTGGATCCTTCCATGCACGAATTCAACAAAACAGACCAGGAGGGAACTGTATCCTTTCTTCCTGATGGGTTAGTGGTTCATGGAGGAATCTGAAACACTCCTTGAGAGATGAGAAACAAGGCTTTTGTGTCACAATAAAGGCCTGAAAGAGTTGATGCATAGTGATACAACTGCTAAATTTTCACCTTTCTGTGTCAAAAGAGTTAGGATGTGGGGCTAAAAAAGGCCGCTTCAAAGAAATGGCTGACTCTGGCATCAGTGTCTCCTCCTCAATGATGCAATCAACAGCATGGGTTGAAAGAAGTATTGTCACCTGCCTTTTGCCCCTCTATTTAAGATGAAGGCAGGAAGTCATTCAACAACCTCCACGTACAGGAGACAAGTTTTCTTACTATTAAGCAGTTACAACATTCTTTAGTTTGTTTAATAAGGGGGAAATTATTCACTAGAAGGGAATGTGTAGAACCACCTCTGTTTATGAGTTTGGGGAAAAAAAATAACCACAAGAACATCCAGTTAATTTTGCAGGGAAAAAAGGGTTGCAACATTCCTGCTCATCAAGTAGAATCTGTATTGCGCACAAGCGACTGCAACTTCATTCACTCTGATGGTTCCACATCCCCTTACAAAGGACCAAACATAGTCCGAGCGTAACTGAGATGACAGTTTAAAAGGGCATGGTTTCCTGAAAAGGCTGAGCATCCCTCCTTGAAAAACTGGCTCCCTTTGTAAGGTCTTGACTTGGACTCCTAACAAACAGAATTATCTGAAATCTTCAACTGCTTTTGAATTGTCTTTAAAACATTGTGTTTAAAATTATTTTTAATCTTATTTTTTTTAACTGTTATTTTAAGCAGGCTGAGCCTAAGAAAGCTTCTAGACTTTCTTGCCTCTCCACTAGAGTATGAGAAACAAAGGTCTAAGATGAAAACTTGGGAGTCCCCAGTGGCATCCAGAAATTTACTTTCTATCCTCAGATGCAGCCACCACAAAAATGGTTTTGCTCCTGCAAAGAAGGCAAGCTTACCAACTACAGACTGCTTTCTCCCCACAAGTAAACACAAGGCCCTTCACTGCAAGACACATTTTGCAGTAATCCTTTTCAGCAGATGACACTGTCTGTCATATAGCACGAGAGTACGTGAGAAACGAGAGCTAGCTGATGTCCTGGCACACAACCATGCACCCGGATTGCTGGATTTGGACACAAGTTATTGTCATTAAAGGAAGCTTCTTCTGAAAAATACCTCCTCCCTCCCCATCAAAATAGTCTTAAGAGGGTACATCATTAGAAGACAGAATAGGATGAGGTCTCAGAACAAGTAATAAGCTTAGGGTCATACTTTGTCAGTAGAGTAGCAGAAGGTCCTGGCACCACAAGGAGCCTTTGACTTTCTTCTTTTCTGTCTGCAAGTTCCCTGCACGCTGTCCTTCCCCCTGCTGTATTCTAGACAGCCTCCTTTCAAAGTTCTGCTCCTTGTTCTCCTCTTTCAAAATCCAAGCATAAAAGCTGCATAAAGTTATATTCTCTCCTCTTCTAGGGTTCCCTATTCCTCTTCCTCATACCAGGGATTACCAGTGTGCTTCTTTGCCCTCCTTTTCCTCTTCAAGATCCACCATTTGTACTTCTTCCCCTGTCTGAGAGATGAACTGCTTACTGCATCCATATATTGTACTGCAACAGGCAGAGCTGTGGCTCCAGTGCTGGAAAGGGTTATTGGCTGCCATTACCAGCTCTTTGAACTATAGTTAGCTGCCTTGAAGCATGTGCTAACCAGATGCAACAGACTCCATGTGTTCTCAGTCCCCACTTCCCTGTTCTGCTTTTCCAAGAGTCTCTGTGAAAATCGCTGTCCTACCATCTGCTGATGCTGAGGAGATGCTTGGAGAGTTTGGAACCATGGGATGCAAAAGCTATCGTACTGCATGAAGGAAACGAGAAACGCTCTCGGGTTGAGGATATGAGCTCATTTAAAGGCACTAGAAGCACAGAGACCCCAGGTGTTGATTGCAAGCTACTTAGCAAGCAAAAGGCCAGGGCGGGAGTTCAAGAGAAGGTTATGTGGTGAACGGTTCATGTGGAAGATAGTTAGGACACTCCTACTCCCTAGACACCTTTCTTGGCATACTGGTGCAGTTGGAAGTGTGATACGTCTCATGTGTCACAGCTAAAATTCTGGCACCAGGATTGGGGGAGATTTAGGAAAGGACGGGGAAACATTTAAAATAAAGATGACACATATTTAGCAGGATCTCCCTTTTATGTTGTTTAATTTCAAAGCACAGGAACCTTCACCAAAATTTGAAAGGAGGGATATTTAGGAAGAATTTTGCTGCTATTGGGTAGCAAAAGAAAAAAAAATATCATGGCCAAACACACTGAAGGGATCATCAGCTTGGACAGAGAGATGTCTGGCACCACGCAGGCAGAAGTGATGCTAAGGTGCTCTGCATCTGTTCACTCCTAGGGCCATGCCAGGTCTAGGACAGGCTCCTGCCCCAATTCAGAGCTGTCCCACTGTGGCTTCAGGTAATGACTGCCCGCCCACAGCTCAAAGGGCTGTTTTGACAGCCAGGGACAGTAGGTCTCTCTGCCTGTGCCCCAGGAATGCTTACAGACATGAAGGTGCTGTGCCATCTACAGATTTCTTTGGCTGTTTACAGCTGCTCAGCCTCAACGTAGAGCAGACAAAAAGGGACCAAGGATCTGTTCTAGGCAAAGAGTTGGATATACTCAGAGTTATTTTACACCAAAGAGATACCTCGAAAAAACTAACTATAATTCCAGGCTGATTGTTGGTGTCCAGGGAGGATTTTGCTTGCCACCCATCTACTGCCCAGCGAGGCAGGTATCAGATAGAGAAGAAGGATGTTTTCTGAAGAATCAAACCTTGAAATCTTTCTGGCACATGATGTTCAAGGTGTTCTGACAGCTTGATTCTGGGCAGCAAGCGTTATACTCCACCCTAAATTTGTTTATTTGAAAGGATAAATTTCCATGGTAAAGCACTGCACAATTCTTTGAAGATGAGTAAAAGATAAGTAAAACAAAGACGGATAAAATTTGCTTTACATTTTTGGACCTCCTTCAAAATAGGAGTAAAACTATTTTGCAGGAGAACACGCAGAAGCTATTGGTAAATAATTTAGCCAGTATTTTAAGAAGCAACTCCATGATGGCTCACAAACCATTCCCATCATGCAAAATGTCTGGCCAATATCTAACTGGAGAGTGTGCACTAGCTTGGAAGGCTTTTCCTCTGACTGACAAGAAGAGCCAATAAGTATTCTGTAAAAAATTGCAAGTGAAAAATACTTCAGTGCTTGCAGAGCTTCCCAACTGGCAGAACAGTCACCTGGGGATGCTGGGAAATCCAGTTCAAGTCCCACTTGCAGCTCTCTGTAAATTCCTTAATTGGCAAATAATATCTGTTCAATTAAAGCTGGTGTATACAACTGATTTCTTCTCTCTTCCCTAGATTTTTCACATACTCTAAGAGAAGTGGATATGTTGCTGAAGAGCATGTTGCGTGCAGCTGTCAGAGAAGCATTTCCAGCTGCGCGTTTATTTTGCTGATCCTGGTTAATTTGGCTAAGACAGGAATTCCTGAGTGGTGAGCTTATTTTCTTTTAATACTACACCTGTATGCAAATATTAGATTCATGTCCATTCATGTGTTCATTGCTTTTTGCAGGGATTTTATTTTAAATTCCCAACTCAAGTATAATCTCTCCCTGCACAAAAAAAATGTTGCTACAAGTATGACAAAATATTTCTTCTAAGAAGAAAGTACTAGAACATTAATAAGGTTTTGAGTGATTCTAAGTCAAGGGATTTTCAGTGAGAGGGAACAGAACTTCCCTGTGGTCCCATATGCAGTCTTCCTTTCAAAATGGCTACATGCTGCCAATGCCCATAATTGCAATATTTAGCTGTATTTCACTACTTTCTGCATAAACATACAAATACATTCTTTTCTCAGCTCAGATGAAGAGATCAGCTAGGTGTTCGATCTGTGACAAAGATATCTTCTCGACTTGAATGGAAAGTGTAGATGAGGGCAATAATTATGAAACTTAAGTGGTGGTGGATTCATTAGTAAAAATGTCTTTATTCTCATGCCGAAGCCTCCAAGTCATGCCAACAGATCTACATGGAGAGACCCCTGCCTAGTCTTGCCATCTCCAGTTCAGCTCCCCCCTGACCCATGCTGAGGATTCACAGCACTGACACCTTCTCTTTTTAAACCAGTATTAAGGGTCTGATGCTGCAAGTTGCTGGGAGATCTCCTAACTATAGCAAACTTCAAAGGGCATGTGGGGCACCAGAAACTATATGGGAGGTTTGCTGATCTCCCAGAAACAGCCTGTATCATTTCTGTAGGAGGAAACAAGCTCAGTTTTAACTATGTGCTGAATTAACGTGCAGGTCAAGAGTGGACAGGATAGTAGATATTCTTACATGAATTTTTGCTTTAAATTTGTTTTAAGAATTTACTTTCCCTCACATAGATATAAAAAAAGTCATACCTCAATATTAATTCTTTTTCCTATCTAGCAATTAGGTGCATAATAAGTAGCTACAATCATTTCTCAATGTTGTGTCACTGAATATGCAAAACTCAAGACTGTAATCTGCCATTTTATGTTAGCTAAGCAGCTGTGACTGTATGCAAATGAAAATCTGTTTTTTTCATACAAAGGCAAGCATATGTGTGTGTATGCATATAAATACAAAGCTTCCTGATGTTACAATTTGAATGTAAAAATCATCAGATGCCTAAGTAGCAAGATGAACACTAATATAACAACTACAAGCCTTCACTGTAGTAAAGGCATTAGTGTTAGGATAAGAACATATAAAAGGAAAGCTCTGAGACTAAATGACGCTTTGTAATTTTTTTCCTGTTCACAGTATTATGTTTACTACTATCTGTTACCTTGAGCAATCTGATTTAACTTTGAAACTAGCTGTGCTTTGAGCAGCAGATTGAACTGGAAGACCTCCAGAGGTCACTTCAAACCTTCTATTTAATTATTATTTTAAAATGATTACACAATTCTAATGAAGGATTCAGCAGATCCAAATTCAGTCAGTTACTTCCATCTCCTTGACTCCACTTAATTTATCAAGATTTTGCACTTGTTTCCTTGATCTCCAATTTTTTTCGCAAATCCATTTAGCTTACAACTGAGAAGAAAACTTTCTGCCAAGGAAAAAAGGAAACGATTGAGTCATTTCAGCAAGAATCCAGTCTGTTGTTCCAGGACCCTCCAGGATTTTCTTCTCCCCGTGAGGATGAGTGCATACCATATGAAATACACCCTAACCTCCTGAGCAACAAAACTAAACACCACTTCCGAACACATGTTCCTAAGTTTAGAAAACATGATTAATTGGAGCAGGATCAATAAATAGCTAAATAAGAAGAATACTTCCTTCTCTAAAGATCATGCACAAACATGATTAGTTTTGATAACGTGACAATATCTGGAAGACATTTGACCTTGTAAAATGAGTTTATTCTCAGAAGTGGAATGCTTTTGTGGAAGTCAGGAAAAGACCCTTTGCAAATAGCAGGGAGAGGGTGGGGGTTAATAGAACAACACAAAAATCTGATTCAAGACAGGTGGAGCCCTTAATTTCAGTTCCTACACACTTAATGAGAAATCTGTGCCACAGCCCTAATAAAGTTAAAAATTAATTGCAATGTATTGCTCATTAATAGCCAGTTTTCAGAACAAAGGGAGAATGGGGAATTTGCTCACCCTGGTATTCTACAACATCCAACAACAACACGTAAGCACAACACAAGTACAGGCAGAGCAGGGAGCTGGAAATATTAATAGGACAGGTACAAATGGAAAAGCAAGAACGCCTATTCATATAGATGAAGATTAAACAGTACAACAGAAAACTGACATTGATACTAGCAGAAAGAATAAAAAGAACATCTAATGATACCAATCCTTGCATCAAAAGCTTTTGACCTGTAGCTTGGATGAAGAGTATTCAAATATAAAAGGGCATTACACGACATCGCAGCAAGAGAAGTGGCAGCAAGCAGAAACTACAGAAGATGTGATTAACATAATGGGGATATGGAATCACACAGGATTTCAAAGTGAACGTTATGCTGAAACAAGGCCACAGAAGACCACAAACCCTGTAGTGAACGAGCGTAAGATTTAAGTGAGGTGAGATGAGGATCTGCTATGGAGAGGAAGAGAACGGGCAAGGGACCAATGGTTTTGTAGAAATTGTCTTATGTGCTACAGGGTCCAAGAAGGCAAAAAGGAAAAAAAAGAAAAAAAAAAAAGAAAAGAAGAATCAGTTTAGTCAAACTTTCTTCTCTTTGGAGGAAAACAACCTGGCAACTGGAAAAAAAGTGAAGGAATACAAGTATCACACCTTTTAGACAGTCCTTAATAATGAGGACTGCTAATGTAGACTCCTAATGTTTACACTACTAAATAGACTGCTATCCCCCTAGAAAAAGGGCAAAATGTCCTGGTTTCAGCTGGTATAGAGTTAATTTTCTTCCTACTAGCTGGTACAGTGCTGTGTTTTGGATTTCATATGAGAATAATGTTGATAACACACCAATGTTTTAGTTGTTGCTACGTAGTGCTTACACTAGTCCAGGACTTTTCAGCTTCCCATGCTCTACCAACTGAGAAGGCTGGAGGGGGCACAGCCAGGGCAGCTGACCCAAACTGGCCAAAGGGATATTCCATACCATGTGACGTCATGCTCAGTACATAAACTGGGGGAAGGCTGGCCGGGGGGGCCGCTGCTCAGGGACTGGCTGGGCATCGGTCAGCAGGTGGTGAGCAATTGCATTGTGCATCACTTGTTTTGTATATTCTTCTTATTACTATTATTGTTAGGATTTTATTTTATTTCAATTATTAAACTGTTTTTATCTCAACCCACGAGTTTTTCTCACTTGTGCTCTTCCAATTCTCTCCCCCATCCCACCGGGGTGGGGAGAGTGAGTGAGCGGCTGTGTGGTGCTCAGTTGCCGACTGAGGTTAAACCATGACACAAAATTAGTAAAATGTGCAGGTAGAGACAAGGCCTCAGGCTGCAATCCAAGGCACCCAATCTTCACAGATTCTGCACAGCTAGACCCTCCAGCCTCCCCGAGCTCAAACCGAACTGGTGCAAGACAGAACATTGCAAGTGCAAGGAGTAAAGCTGAGTATGTATCTCAGAACAAAAACCTTTCTCAGGAACCTCCATCAGGTGTCCAGAAATCTGCCTAAGCAACACTGCAGAACTGGGGCCTATGTCCTTATTTGAATGTAAAATAATTTTACTTTAATGAGCATGTATTTTAAAAATCTATTTGTTTCCTTCCCAGAGCACTTCAGCGAATACAACAGTAACTCCTAAAATATTCACAACTAAAAGACAATCAAGAAGATATTCAAGTGTATTGATTTAAGCAAAACAACCTTTCAAACCATTTGGTTATCAACGGCATGTGGTTCCTTAAAAAAACATGCATGTGAAAACTTGATTCGGATTAAATGTTTGAACAGTGTCTCTATTTTTACATTTGCAAATCCAGAGAAAGTAAATTTATGGAAGCAGCAGTTTCCATTTGATCAACATAAAGGTCAAAGAATAGATAGATTGGATATGTTATTAAAACAAGCTATAAACATTGTTAATGTTTCCTTGACAATGTCATATAATTTTTCCTCTGAGCAGGAAGTATCCCAGCTATGCCAACACAAATGTCGGGTTCCAGGGCCAGGAAATAACTGTGTCCAGAAAAATTAGTAGGACAGTATGCATCCATTTAAAAGACTCTTTGAAATGGAATTCCTTACAAATGCTAAAACACACAATCTTAAAGAGGCAAGGCTCAATTAAGTTCAAGTGGGTACATATGAATAATAAAGTTTTTTTTCCCATTTTTAAAAATAGCCTAGAATTGTGGGAGAATTTAACTTCTGATCTGTATTTAAAAAAATATTACAAAATAATGAACTGCAACATAATGGGATGTGGGTAACATTGCCTTACATACACTTTTCTGCTTACAATTTACTGTGAACTAAAAGCAGCAGAGCTTCAGAAAGAGAAGAATTTCATGCCAACAAAAGAACTTCCTAAGGGTTTAATTCAGAGTTTATTGAAGTCAGAGGGCAGCTGTTTTGGTTAGTCTAATGGGCTTTGGTTCATGCCCTAAGAAAACAGACTAATCTGAGAACTTCCCATTGGATTTATACAGGGTATTGTAGGCCACAAACACATTAGACTGGTCAAACTCTATGCCAGATTTTAAAAAAAGACCAAGAAGTTGTCAGAGGTTCACATGAGCCAAAGGAAAGTGAATGGCATAGATCATAAGTTCATATATCAATTTTTCTCCAGAAAGCTTAAAATATACACTCAAAGTGATTTTTTGCATCTCCAGACATTTTATAAACACTAAAAGACTTAGCTATTAAGGGAAGAGTAGTCCTGAGAACAACTTGCTGTCTAATCTACAGCGCACGGTTGAAATTGTGATTGGTGTATACTTAGGGAGTGGCGTAAACCTGCAGATGGAATATGCCCCCTGCAGAAGCTAGTGCCTCTCCACCAGTGCAGTGGATGCACAGAGGATTACGGACAACGCGATCACCACTCTGCCTGCTGGGAGCATCCAAACCACAGCCTTGGCCCCATCTGTCTTTCACTAATTTCTATCCAGCTCTGCAACACAGAAAGCTGCAGCTTCTCCCCTTTACTTCTGCTCTCAGTTCTCCGTTCCTTTAGCAGGGATAAGTGAGGTTATTTTCTCAGCTCCTACACGTCCCAGAAGATTTCACCCTTAATTAGGCCTGAGCAAATACAACACAATATGCAACCAAGTATTCCTTCACGAGAAATTTCAGCATGTTACTCTCTTTCAATAGGCTGCATGCCAAAATCATTTCCCCTGGTCAAAAAGGAACATGGCTTTCAAATGTGCTTTGAAATTTCACACACTTTGATATATATAGAAAGTACTTATAGCACTTGCAGAATATTTTAATTAGCTTCTTAGCACGACAGAGGATTTCACTAATTCAGAAAAAAGTTGTGCTTTTAAAGTTACATTTCCAATCTCTAGAACAAGGTTAATCTAAAAAGCTTTTTCTAATGCTAAGATTCAAGGTACTTCAGATGGCATTAATGAGATCTGTTTAAATTATAATTATGCTACTCATACTTTTCTTCACGCTGCTTCAAGAAAACTGGCAATAAAGACAGCAGCATTCATGCTGGGAATATTTTTGATATGAAACAAGGTGAAAGGAGGACAAACATTTGATAAATTTCCATAAGAGAATCTACTTTATGCAGAAGTCTAACTGTCAGATATGCAACAATCTGCAATCATCACAAAAGCAGCTGGAAGGTTAAGTTAATACAGCTCTGTATATGCCAGTTTGCCTCTTCTACTTCATTAAAAAGTTGGATGTCTACTCACCAGTTTCCTGGGGGAAAGGTATTCATCCATAAGTAGCTCTCCGTCATCTTTAATCAGCGGACTGGGATTTAGGTTGCCTTGCCAACTCAAATCAGTCACCCGGACTGCAGCTGAGGCCGGATGAGAAACTCTGCCAGGATTCCACTTCAGGTCCATCTCAATATGCTTTGAACAAAAGGATAACAAGCGGTCTGATTTTTTCCCCGTATTTACTATTTTCCCTGTAGCAAAATCCATTTTGACTTCCACTGCAAGACAGCAAGTGCCTATGGAGATACAGGTTTCTCTAATCAGAAAGAACCCAAAGCAATGCATCACGTAACATATATTCTTCCTTTTCTTCACCTTCAAGAGCTATCCTAGTCCCACATCTCATTCAGCTTTGAGTGTAAGTTTTTTCAGCGAACTATCGTTTGCAGTTATACAAAAAGCCAGGCATACCTATGGCTCTGTACAAAGAAGGCAGTCAAGTACAAACAAGTTAGGACACTAGTCCTTTCCAGTCTTCACTACTCCACTCACCCTTCTCCCGTGGCAATGAACTTCCTATCCATATGGGCCTCCTACCTACCCATCCCCTCTTGAGAAATGCGAACAACACTCAGCAAAACTCTGCTGGGGTCCAGGCTGCAAGTGCCAGCACCAAGACACATTACCACTTCTCTCCAGTGTTCTGAGCTCTGCCTGTAGGTAGCACGGACAGCAGCAGTCTGTATTTGCTGTCCTAAATTAAACGTACCTGCACTGTTACTGACTGCCCCCTGGGTCAGGCAGGCCATGGCTACTGACTTCTAGTTCTGAAGAGAGTCTTGGAGAAAATAAAATTAAAATACAATTTAAACAAAACTGTGTATGCTTCAAGTGAGGAATGAAATCCAAAGTTTGAAGATGAAGCACTTCAAAAGTGTCCATTCGTCAATTCCCAAAGCTATTCCTTTTCCAGAAATATTAACAATTAACTTTAAAATATGAGAATAAGCATATGTACACCCGTTAGAGTCAAAAAGCAATCGGCTGTACCCGAGTGGTACAAGCATTACTATGATTTACACAGCTATTTACTATGACTTGGCAGCAAGGAAGTATCACAGCTGGAAACATTGCTGTAAACAAAAGGCTAGACTAGAGAAAAGCCTTCTCGCTCTGCTGAAGGGACACCTGCAGTTTTTCTCTGTTCTCCACTGTGAAGTGATACTTATTCTTAGTGCTGGAAAAGTAATTAAATAATCAAGCTAATCATAACTGGCTGACAAGGCTTCAGTGGTGGCCAAGACCTGAGAATTACCACCTTTATTCCCCCTCATACTAATAAACAGTTAAACAGAGAAGTGATTTCTGTTAGGAAAAATAGAAGAAGTTCTGACTGCTCAGCTAGTCATTTCTACTCAAGAGGACTGACCGGTTAGTAGGTGAAAGAGGTTTACACCAAAGAGACTTCTTGCTCCAACTATTTGCTTCCAGTCAAAAGTCTTCATCTCTGCACTAGCAAAAGCAATTCAAAAGACTTAGTACTGTCAGAAAAAATAGCGGCCCTTATCTGAAGAACAACAACAAAAAATTAACAATCCACCAAACCTCTCCCTGCAGGATCTCCTAGCATTAGGAAAAGAAGAACCAAAACCTCACTCCTAAGTGCTCCTTCCATATGCTTATCAGGGGAGAGGCAACCCACAGAAAGGAAAAACTATTTTTCCCAGATCACTGCAGGTACCTGGCAAGCATTCCTAGAGAAGAAGCTGACTTCTCAAATGTGCTACATCTGAGCCACAACAATGTTTAATGCTTAAAAAAGCGTATTCAGGAACAAATTCTTCAGAGACACATTACTTCTTTCAATCTTTCTTAAAGGCTTATAAAAGAAAAACCATAAAGTGAATTAAGCAGTGACATTTGCAGCTTCTAAAACCTCAGCGTGCCCATAATAGTATAAGGACAACTTTCATACTTCTGCCCATTAAGAGGGGAAAGTGATCTCAAGAACACTATGCGTCTTAGTTTTTGGAAGAAGAACTACAACCCATAAATTTCTATTATCTGTTTCTTTTTCCAAAGAATTCTATAATTTTTCAGATTTTTTTCCTCTCCTTTCTTTAGAGCAGGTCAGTATAATTTAGTCAGTACACTGAGTTGCAACAGTCATCAGTTGTCTAAGGAAATTCAAGAATCTTATGTGTTATGAAGGTCTTCTGGTGTTGTCTTTATTTTCCTAAGAAAGAATTATTTTGGTCAATAACTGACTTGGATTAGAATATCTGTCATATAAATGCTGGAATACTTTGACAGTTGCACAAGACTTGTGTTGGATCGTGTGCAAGTACTGGTGGTTCCTTCTAATTCAAGCGAGGATTGTTATTATGCAGAGATAATCCCATATGTTATCGGAGCCAAGTGGAGCAATAGTCAGAAATCACTCACGTAACGTGTGAGTGCAAAACATAATGAGATAATAGCAGGATTGTGTAGATTCGGGCTGTAAAGAGTTAATACTCTTGCATAAAACAAATTATTGTTCTCCTTTCTTCAGTCCATCACTACTACATTTCAGAACGTCCTCCAATCTTTGAAATATGTGTTGATACAGCACTTACTTAAGGTTTGACAGGGAGATCAATTTGTGGCTTAATATCTGAAGTAACACTTCCGATTCTATACTTCCCGCTATTGATCTGCTCCTTGTAATTATTGTAACATTGGATTAGCGAGAAGAAAAGTATTTTCATTACAGATTGTCTGGGATCAAATTGACTTATTGTCAGCAAACAAAACTAATTTTTTTATGTGCTTCCATTACTTCAAAACTTTCTCCAGAGAAGAAGGAATCTTCTCCTGAACATGGATCAAGATAACATCCTCAAAATGAGGAATATAGAAAAGCTAAGAGTCCAGGAATCCTAGTGGTGAGGTACCAATCTTACAATAAAATCCATAAACCTCTGAAATCTCCAGCACTGCGTAGGAATGAGAAGCAGGCCTGGCACAACACTTGCCCCCTACAGATACAGGAGTCAGATCATTCATTTTCATCAGGTCCACCTGACTTTCTGAGACAGATAAACTCATTCCAGTAAAGACACCTCACCCACTCATTTAAAATGCTAAAAAGCTAATGAGAAATCTATGGCTCTGTCAAATGCTCAGGACAAGCAACCACTGACCCAAACTAGTGTTATCCTTGGTGGGACAGTTTACAGGGACTGGAAAGGCTTCACTGTCATTAAAGAGGTCTGAGAAGTCATGAACCTGAAGATTACTCCACAGAGAAGATGGTCACATTGGATATATGTTGGATCTATATGCTGAACGGTAATGAAGATCATTCCTGCAAGACTTTGTGGGACCAACAAGGATGGAAGCTAACTGCACCTAACACAAATCTTCAATTAATTCAATGGGAGAGCAAAGCAACACCGGTAAGTAGATGAGAATGTCATGGAAAGAGAAAATGGCTGAAAAAAAAGGGGGGGTTGTCCTACATGTGAACATGGAGAACAATAAAAGAATGAAAGAAATCAATTAATTAGTTTTTACAAGATTTGCATCATAGGTCTTGACTTGGCAGGCTCTTACACATGTGGATAACTAGAAGCAGATAATCAGTGAGTGCAGGAGAAATCAATGACCAGAGCAGTGAGATGGAAGATCTTGAATTCTACAGTTAATCTGCCAACTTCCCCCACTGCTGCCACTCTCCTTCCCAAAGCAAGCATGATGATGGTAAGCTATTCAATTCACAGTGATGTTGTGAAAGTTCATTAAAAACTGCATGACATTTTCAACATATATAGAGTAATACAGCTAATAAAGATCATTGTTAAAATTAAATGATCCTTGGAACAACATGTTATTTGAAATCCCTGCAGAATACTGTAATTTGCTAGAAAGAAATTGGCAGAGAATAGTTATTCGATGTTCTTAGGGTCCAACAAACTGGAAAAACTCCAAAATTTGATTTTCCTGCTACAAGATTTATCGAAGACTCAATGATAGGATCGTGTATTCTTCATTAAATATATATTAATATGTATTTTTAAAAAAGCAATTGGCAGAAATGGTTGACTCCATGTTAATTATGGCTTTTTAAGTCTGGGAAAGACCCTTTGAATTGTGTGACTAGGCATGATAATTTCTAATGCAGCCTTCAAGACTAAAGAGCTTGTCCAAGCAATTAGGCTACTGTTTAAAAACCAAAAAACCCCAAACAACAGTAATCAATCCAGATTTACTCTAGGAAAGACATATACTTCTATATATATTAACATCCCATACAAAAATGAACCTCTACTCCCTTAGGCCAACTTCTCAACCAGCATCCTCTCCTGCTCTGTGGCTACCCATGCCTTCAAAAATCTCCACTGGACAGCGAGGAGTGCCATTTCAGGCAGGGTACTGCAACTGTATGCCCTTATCTTTATGTCACCAGCCTAAAAATTCTCTAGAAAAAAGCATTTGAGAACCATTGTGCTATCTATCCATGACAGGAAGCTTGCACTGCAGACTTCCATTTCTCTTGCCCTGCATAATGTAATTATTATTTGTTTAATCCAGAATCACAAATTACAGTAGTGCTCATACTGTTACCACTGCCACAGAATGAAAACAAAGAATTCTGTGTTTACTAAGGATTTGACAAAAGGTTTGGTTTGTAAGTCCCAAGGGAACTATGAGTGCCCTTTTAAGTGTAATTTTGTGCAAGTGCACTACAGATAACCTCTTCTGGAAAATAACTGTTTGGGCAGCTGGAATTTACTATGAAGTCATCAGGAAACTACTCTTACAATAATCCACCCCTAATGGCAAAAACAGTTCCTGCTATATTTATGCAATATAAAGCATCCTGCAACACACCACTCTATTTTAGCAGGTGCAACTTCTAAAAAGTTGAAAAATAAAACATCTGACCTGATATTAATGGGAATCTTTCTTTCCCATATATGACTAAACGATCTGTTTTAATCTTCTGTTTTTGTTAAGCAGGAGGTAACAACTACTTCAGTAATGCTAGTTTAATATCAAGGGATCATGTAAACACTATAAAGAGCATTCATAAATATTCCACTTGTGTGCCCCACTAAAGAAAAAAAGCTTTTATGAGAATGCTGAAATATCAAGATATCAATATCCCATTTAACATAATTAAAAATTTACTGACTTCAATGACATTGAATGACTCGAATGCTTACAGTGATGGTTTTGTTTAACCGTTCAGCCAGTTTGAGGCCTTGGTTCAAACATCCAAATTTACGCATAAAGCAAGTGTACCGATTTGCCTCACTGTTTACCTTCCTTATTTATGGTTTTATAAGCTGTAAGAGTGCCTGACGGTCCTTTGGTATTACGTGTAAATCCTGCTCTACAGTTGCCATGACCATGGTAGGTAAGCCTCGGGACCTATGTCCCACGCAGTCCTCAGGGAAAGTTCTTGGGAGCTTCATGGACTTTGTACTACTCCCATGCACTGAGCTGAGTTCAAACTGTGCCATTGTCCAAAGCAGCAGTGATCCCAGAGAAGAAAATGCATGCTACAAATCCAGACTAGGTTTGAGCCAAGACCCATGAGATAAAAGGTGTTTCATATTCTTAAAAAACATAGCAGTAATAAATAAAAAGACAATGCATTTAAATGCCACACATTTCTCCATATATCTACAAATTGCATGTATTAAAAAAGCAGATCCTGCTAAGGAGGTTGTAAGGTGATGAGAAATTTTTTATCATGTATGCTGGAAATGACTCTAAATTAAATAATTCTGGAGCTAGCTTGTCAAATGT
This sequence comes from Aptenodytes forsteri, assembly GCF_000699145.1. NCBI lineage: Eukaryota > Metazoa > Chordata > Aves > Sphenisciformes > Spheniscidae > Aptenodytes > Aptenodytes forsteri. Next base: position 968,680 of record NW_008795027.1, on the reverse strand, counting down.
TGTCCTGATAGCAGGATAAAAAGCAGATCGCTCTCTATTATACGTGCTATTACATGTCAAAGAAACAATAAACCAAAGTCCAAGCAATTGTTTTTGGTTTTTAGAGTCCTGTGGTGGATCGGTGGCAATTTCTGTCTGGCTACAAACATTCAATGATACTCTCTGCAGTGCAGGTCTACAGACAATGGCTATGAATGAGCATGGATTATCTAAATCCTCAGCTGAAACTGCAAGATGCTACAGATTGAGATTTTTTTTTTCTTATATAGGTGAACTTCCTGCTGCAAGAAAATATCTCAAGAGGCTCTTCTGCTGTCTGTCCCCACTCCTCCCCACTATCAGCCTAAGAAAAGCAAAGTAGGGGGTAGGATGTGGGGGTAGGTGGTGAACAACAGGGGTTATGGAAAAACAGAGCTCCAAGGTGCCTATGCCTTCACTGCCAGAAGGTTGCCAAATGATCTTATGATCATTTCAGTTAGTGGAGGAGACAAGAGTAAGTCCCTCACCATTTTAACTTTAGCAAGGTAGGCAGGGATCAGGAAGCTGCATTTGGCTCTTCATGGCCACAAGTTTTTATCCAACAGTGTCTAGATGTTAAATAAGGGAGAAACAAGGCTGCTCTATTTAAAATCCTCCCGTCCTTATGTAGGGGTCCTATCATGGATAGCTAATGACAAGGTACACAGGAACCAACATATCTGTGCTTGTCACGCACACAGATTCTGCCTTAAATGTAGATGTCACTGGAGCAGAAAATGGGGGAAAATAATTAATTTAGGCAATTCTAACATTGTAATTTCAGCTTTGTTAAAATAAAAAGTATTCAACTATAATGTTATTCTTTTCAACTATTCCCAAGGTACAGATATTAATTTAAACCACAGCACCAGCTTAATGAAGTCTTTTGTCAGGAAACGCTTGATATCCTTCTTTTTGGGCCTTACCTCCAATATCCTATTCTTATTTCAGAAGACAGAATGTACTGGTAAGTGCATCCTGCCAGGCTGAATTAAGATTTGATCTCATGTTTAACACTCCACAGGTTATCTTAATATCTATTGGATATTCTGTTAACCTTCAAAGGACAATAACCCAAAGAATTATTTTTTCTAAAACATCAGCCAGGTCACTCATTTACCCTCCTTGCATTCAAAAGGCCTAATTCAGCGATTACTTAAATTGCAGATGCTAGGCATGTTACTGGACATACCAAGGAAGGACATAAACAAAGCAAAGTTTTGCAGAGTCAGTATCTTTTTAAGATCAACCGATATAGTTAGGAAAACAAGACAAGTTTTAGGGCACACAAACCCCTCTTCATGTCCTGGGCACTCATCCATACTCTCCAAGCTCAAAGAAGAAATGTAACTCAGAGCCATAGTTTCAGGTCCCAGTCCTGAAGACTCATTCATGTGAACAACTTCACACAGATTGAGTAAGGGGATGACCCAAGTACAAAGTTCATCACCTGGCTAACCCAAGATAAAAGCACCCGCCGGTATCATTTAAAGTATTAACAAAAGCATTCGCACCAGCCTCCCCCAAACATGTATTCCTTCCTCACAACACCTCTGCAAGAGGTGGCGGTCTACAACCACGTTGAACATCTCTCTGCTCTTCATCAGCCATGTTACATAAAGTCCCATAGGTCAAGGCTCACATTGAAGTAAAAGTTGCCCAAGTTGTTTCTTCTTTAGCTTCCAATTTGACTGAGAAGACTTAAAAATATGAATCCCAGCATACTGTTTCTGAGCTGCTGGAGCTGGGCTGAAGAAAGGCAGCCAGACAGCCCGCGTGCCCAAGACCAGCACTGCACATCCTACAAACACTCTGTATGCAAATCTGGGTGCGTTAAAAGAAAAGTTACATTCAGGGAGCTCTCCACTTATGATGTATATTTAACATCTGGAAAAAGAAACAATACTGTCTCAGCACATAGCCTGCAATACATATATTTAAAAAGAAAGAAGCAGCATAATGAAATCATATTTTAGGGGGGAATAAAAAAAATAATCAAGATTTCAGTGGCTCAGGGCTAATTCATCACCCAAGCAGTAATATCCCTGAGTTAGTGCCTGTGGGTGAGGCCTTTGGACATATTCTGTTATCAGTGTAAAGGTACTTTCTTACTGAATAAAGCTTTTGTAAGTGAATAAACTAATTTGTCAACTGATTTGCATAGATTATACCGTATTCCACTGGTGCTCACACTGCACAGAAAGTTTAAGATTAATCTTCTGTAAGTGATGAGAGCCAAAGAATAAGTTAATATGTCCCACGTAGACTCAAAATTTCACCCACTTTTAAAAATATTCTATACAAGGCAGTGTCAATTGTTGCAAAGATGGGACAATATAAAAAAAGTTCCCTCTCTCACTGCAAACTTAGTTTTGCTTTAGTGTTGCCCTGATTATCCTTTCCCGTCACATGTAAAACCTTCTCACCTTGCACAAATACTGCTTTTAACCTAGACTTGCTGTCTTTATCTGGGGCTTAAGGCAAGAGCCTTTCACATCAGTTGACACTTTCCCACCTTGTTATGAAGAAGCTGGGTAAGTCACTTGAATACTGGTCTCTCTCCTGTGCCTTCCCCTATTTCTCCCATGTGCCCAAAGGTCTTGCAGGCTCTCTCCATTCATTAATATAATAATATTGCAGCGCAGCTCAGTTTTCTGAGACACAAAAAGATGCAGTGTCTCCCCCCACAGGTCAGTGCAGTCTCAGATCAAGCTTACAACCATGCTGCTCATTCACAGGCTACTCTAACCCATGGACTCAGGACTAAGTGACACTCCAAAGCTGCAGAGAAGAAAAACTCTACGTTCTTGGTCTTCAAAGCATTTTTAGTATCCACCATTTAGAAGCATTTCCAGATTCCAGCTAAGAAAAGGACAATAAAACCAGACTTTTTTTCCATCTACTGCTGCATTGCATTTATGAGCCCTTTGAAATCCAAACTTCTGTGCAGGATTTTCCGGGAGGTTCCTGGAATGCGTCAATGGTAACTTCCTTCTCCAAGTGAGGAGCCAACCAACAAGGAGAGGTGCTATGCTGGACCTTGTTCTCACCAACAAGGAGGGGCTGGTGAGGAACGTGAAGCTCAAGGGCAGCCTGGGCTGCAGTGACCATGACATGGTGGAGTTCAAGATCCTTAGGGCACCAAGGAGGGTGCACAGCAAGCTCACTACCCTGGATTTCAGGAGAGCAGACTTTGGCCTCTTCGGGGATCTGCTTGGTAGAGTGCCATGGGACAAAGCCCTGGAGGGAAGAGGG
>NW_008795027.1:959193-963113 GCF_000699145.1 Aptenodytes forsteri | reverse complement strand
ATGCCCCATCCCTGGAAACATTCAAGGTCAGGTTGGATGGGGCTCTGAGCAACCTGATCAAGTTGAAGATGTCCCTGCCCACAGCAGGGGGGATGGACTAGATGACCTTTAGAGGTCCCTTCCAACCCAAACTATTCCATGATTCTATGATTCTATGAAAATACATCATATATGGCATTTCTGAGTTTCAAAGTGGTCTGTTGTTCCCAAACAATTTTCAGTCCATTTTATTAGGTAATTAAGCTGATTGAAGCAAGAGATTCCATGGCTCAGATACACTGTATAAAAAGAGATGAATTCTAGCTGAACTGATAGGAAAATACTAAACAGTGGAAGATGGCACAGGAGCTTATTTAGTAACACACACTCCCAAAATTTTAGCAAGGACAGAAAACTAACAGTGAAAAGGACTTTGCAAAATCAATTTAGGCTACTAATGAGGTTGCATTATAACTGTCCTTCTGGGTCAAGGCAGATGTCCAGCTAGCTACTGTAGTCAGAAACAGATGCTTAAAAAAAGCATCAGAAGCAGGGGTATTCCAAAGCGATCCTTCCCCTGACAGACTGTTTTAATTTCTGGCAATCAGCTGCTCAGTAACTTCCCAAGCCAAAAGGTGCATTGTGTTTGACAGACGGGGAGATATATAGGGAAGCAATTATTTGTCATGTCTCAAGACATGACAGTCATCCAGCAACTAAAGAAACCACAGGAATTTTATCAGGAAGCAGTTTTTGAAAAAGAAAAAGTGCATTTTTCCATCATATTTGTTTAAATTGTGGAAGACACTGGCATAGGTTTTGTGGAGGCTAAAATTCTAAATGAAGTCAAAAGCAGTTAGATATAATTATGGAGGATTCATCCATCTGTCCATACCATTCATTAATTTATAGCTTCCTTTTGCATCATCTCCTTTTTCACCTTCTCTTCTAGCTGAAAAGCCTCATTTATTTTGTCTGTTTTCCATTTCTCATCTCTGTTGTATTTCATGGAAACAATTTCAGTTCTGCCATTTACCCTCCAGGATGACCAGAACTACACATAAGATTCAAGATATGGCCACAGAGACAGTACATGAATTTACGCTGTTTTCAATTCCTCTTCTTAGAAGCTTTAACACTGTTTGTCTTTTTGACTAGCTGCAAGATGATATTTTCAGAGAACTACAACAATAGCTTAATACTCTTTCCCAAGTAGCAATAATTTGCTTAAAGCCCTTCATTCTATATATGTTTCTTTCCCCTAGGTTCATCACTTTGAACTTGGGTGGATACTCTATTACAATAAAACAAAAACATACCCAAGCCTACTTATGCTAGTAAAATAACAAAAAAAGAAACGAAAGTAGTATTAGAAATTAACTCTAAAAAATTAAATTAGTACTCAAGATGCAAAAGATGTAAGATAAACAGACAGTGTTATGCTATACTTCAAATACTGCTTCCTGATGTAAGACACCACAATCAAAGGAACAAGTGCTTTCTGAAATCTTTAAAAAAAAAAAAAAAAAAAATCAGATAATGCTTCTTTGAACTGGCCAGGGTCCACAATCTTTTCCTTTTAATACAGATACATTAGCCTTTATTACATCTGCCATGGCAAATCTGGTCTTCTGATTTGTATTATAGCAAGTACTTGTGCCTCTACTGATATAATAGGTTTTGCTCCCAATTGTTTTTCAAGCCAACATATGAATCTACAGAAGGTATAAAAACTCTAACCACTTTACTAGCAAATTAAAATTATGCAGATGTACCTAAATTAATTTCTGTGAAAAGCTCATTAATTTTTCTGATTTAAAAAATAACCTCTTCATAATTCCTCCCAAATAAATATTAAGCCATTCCCATTAGTGACAAATGTAGCAATCCCAAATTTATGGTATATTACACAATGTTACTATTTTGCAGCACTAAATTTTATACTACTTCAAACTTAGAGAATAAATGTGGTTTCTTTACTATGTCCCCTAAGGAGCTTCAGTTAGATAAGCACATGCATCATCATCATCATAAATAATAACATCATTCCAGTCCAGTGCTAAACTCACATCTGGTCTCACAGTGAATCTGAATCCTGCTTTTATATGGGATCCGGTCTCTCGAGTTGTGTAAGAACAGGCTGATGGCATCCCAGGCCACGGGCAGAGCCTGTCCTCTCTTCTGCTGACAGTAGCATACAATTAAACTAACGAATTGAACTGCCCATATGGGGATGTACCCACATATCAATCTCTTGAGAGGTTGGACCTACAGCAGCATAGTAATTCTCAGTGTTAAAGCCAAGAGAGAGAACACAAAGGCCAGAAAAAACCCACAACACCCCCTCCAACAAAACCTGTTAATGACAGCAACTCTGAGATCTGACATGCCTGAACGCTGCATTTTTAATCCAAGTTCTTTCAGGCAAATTCAAATCAGACAAAATAACACAAAGCAGAGAAATAAAATGAAACGGGAGAGTAATTTAAAAAAAAAGTTCTGAAACATTTTCAGTCTTTTGTACAATTGAAATTATTTTACCTTTTCTTCCAATGCTACTGTTCTGCGTCTTTTGTTTCCCATCCCTCTCCTACAGAGATTTTCATTTACTAGTCACAGCTGTTCATCTCCATTTATCTTGAATGACGCAGATGCTCATAGTGCAATTTCTTGTTTGATTGCTCCATGTCCTGCTAAACAACAAGAACACAATCTTCAAGAGAAAAACAAAACAAAACAAAACAAACCCAGAGACTCTGAGCATTCCACAATTAATAATAAAAGAGCACTTTATCCACTGTAGCAGCAGAAGTCCATACTCAATAGGTCTTAAAAGTGTAACAGGACATGAAGCAGTACAGCCTAGAAGAGCTTAATGAAAGTGTAATTGAAAACAGTTTCCCAAGGAGATCACGAGAAGGTGAAGGATTTGGTACAAAAGAATCCACATATTTGCAAAAGAAGTTATTTACTGAACAATTATTTACTCAAAGAACAGTCATTTCCTAGGCTGGAGGAGTAAGTTGAATCTGTGTTAGAGAAAACATTGCCATCAGGCTAGCACGGGGTAAAAGGCTGAAGTCAACATGTAATACATTTTCACTGTATCACTTATCAGAAAATTTTGCCTTGTAAAAGCAGTCAGAATGGAAAATAATAGGTGAGCAGGAATATTTATATCAGGAAACAATGACTATAGAAGATGGGTACAGAGCCAGGATAGCACAGGCCTCACAAGACAGGCCAAGGGGAGAGCTTAAGATACCCAATTAACTAATTACTGTCTGCTAAAAACTATGGGCACAGATTGCGAGTCTCTTGCTGATGGTGGGTTCATCCCCAAACCATTCTCCATATCACAAAGGGGCCATGAGTAGGACAGGGACCATACCTAAGCCCTTTCTGCAAGAAGCTGAACAAAGTTTAAAGCCTATAAACCCAGCATTGGCGAGTCTCTTCAGTCATTCAAGGGAAGCTGAGGAGTCGCTATTGGAGGAGCCATGTTCTCTCAACGTGAAATACACAGGGATGCTTCTACAACTTGCAAGTGCCCGGGACTATTTATTCATCAGCATTTTTCTCCTCAGAGCTCTACCAAAGCGTAAAATTTAAACACACCATTAAACCTACCAGATTCATTATCAACACTGACATAAACGGAGACCTTCAGGTGCTTCCACCTCTGCGTAGGTCTTCCTACAGCAACGCACACTCTTGGGGTCTTCGAGCCCTGGGACACATCAGACGTGTACCATACCAGTCAACGTCGTCACCACAAAGGCCTTTTTTAAAGGCACTTAAACGTACGTGTGCAAATACTGGGTAACAACGGGGAAATCACCCCTTAGGCCAGTTCCCACGCCCGCCACACACACAAAGCCACCTCCAGGCTGCCACCCCCACTACCCCCTCCCTCCCACGGACGAGAAGCACGATCCCTC
>NW_008795027.1:942810-958875 GCF_000699145.1 Aptenodytes forsteri | reverse complement strand
GCGGCAGCGACGTACCGCAGGGTGCTGTGGACACCGAGAAGAGCTACAGCCTCCTCACTGCCTGGGCGAGGAGGAGGGATAGAGTTTGGGGATCCTTCCGAGGCAGGAAGGGATCCTGGCTGGAAGGAGCAGAGGAGGATGCTTGCAGGGGGAAGAGTGGAAATGTGAACAGCAGGAGCGAAGTGGGGAGAGCAGGGGTGGGCACGGCATTAAGGACAGGAACGGGACGGGAAATGTAGGAGGACCCTACAGGGGATTTGGCTGGCAGGTGACCACACAGCTGAAGGAGTCGGGGTGACAGTAGGAGGAGGGTTGAGGGGATCTCTGGTACCAACAGAATCTGAAACCTTCTTTGCGTCGGGTAGCTAATAATACCATCATGCACAAAGGTGACTCCGCAACCCTGCAGTTAGCCTGTATACAGGGAACAGCTTCCCTGAGGCAATCACTCCATTAGCTGAAGTGGTGAGTGGCTGTGTTGAGGACCAAAAAATACGACTTGTGATGCATAACAAGGCTGGTTTTACCAAATCATTTTGCATTTAAAAAAACCAAACAGATTAAAAGACTAAATTTCCAGACCAGAGTGGTCAAAAGATTAGATGTGGCAGAATGAAGTTTGTCATAATCTGGATCCAACGGATGTTGTTCAAATTTTGTTGGTGATGTGATCAAACATCTCTGTTGATGCAAGACTGCAACTCCGTTGCAGCTCCGTGAGCAGCAACATGCTATTCTGTCCCCATTCACCATCTCCTGGTTGGAGATTGTCATGGCATCATCGTATTTCTTTTTCATTATTCAACCCCGATACGAATAAAGAATACTTACTAATTTGGGGGGGGGGGGGGGGGGGATTTTCTGGGACATCAGAAAATCACAGTGCCATCAATGCCAAGTGCACACCCAGGGCACAGACAGGCTAGTGTACGGGATTAACTTCCTGTGGTTTAACGAGTTACCATGAATCTGCAGAGCCATCTTAACTGACCACGTTAATAACCCTTCCATTCTCTAAACCAAACATGTTTGCTTTCCCTTAATATGATTTATTTAAAAAAGCAAGGGACTAAAGCACAATGCAGTCAGTTTTCACAGCTCCACTGAGAGGCAGTAATTCATTAAACCAGGTTAATTCAATCATTCAGACTCATCTCTCCATAAATTAAATTTGCCTGTTCGAACACATGCATTACCTGATCTTTCAGACTCATCACAATATATTTATTCAGAACATTGCTCTTACCATTCTCACTCACACTTAGGAGGAATCCACATTTCCACACTTGAGATAAAGGATTCATAAGTCAGGCACCTAGGAAAACGGGATCACACCCTCAATGGTCCCACATGAAAAGCCTGCTTTTTCAGGGGTTTACTTTCAGGATGGTACCCAGTGTTTTGTTGAGAGCAGGCCTTAGCAGTGTTTCTCTTGGGGGCAGAAAGGTAGGAGGTCTGGAGGGAAGATGCAGAGTCCTGCCTGCCATTTAGAAGAGACTGGGGTTTTGAATACCCTACTTGCATGCACTCACCCCCTCACACCTCCAATATATACCGTACCTTTGCGAGGATGTTGGAGAGCAGCAGCTGCTGGTGGATTGCATCAGCATTTCCTCTGCAACAAAATTAAATTTACTCTAGGGTTTGGAAGATACTATCTTAGACCATAGGTCAGGAAATGTGTTGACTCCCCTCTTGCAGGGTCTGATGGTCAATTAACGTCAGAGAAAATCACCAGGGGCCTGATTTTCCAAGGTGATGAGCGCATTCAGCTCCACCTGGTGTCATTGCAGTCCAGCTGCCCATCTTCACAGGAAGGAAGGCAATGGGCCTTGACATGCTCCAGGAAGGTAGTGTGTTTCAGTGAAAACAACACTGAATCAAGCATCTGTCCCTTGAATATTATTCCCAACTCAGCCATTTATCTTCCAGGTAACTAGCTCAAGTCACCTTGACTCAGTTTCCCCCCACACCTCTTCTTGGGACACACTTCCCAAGGGTTATCTATGGAGTAAGTGTATCGTGTATGCACACATCTGCATGGTAGTTTACTTCTTTTTCTTCTTTTGCTGGAAATAATCTTGTTACGGCCAATCCAGCCTGAACTATTTGAAACAAATCAAAGAAGAAATGCATCTTTCCATCATTGAGCAAGAGAAAAATCTGGCACAATTTCAGGGTAAATACAGGAGCTTTATGTCTGCCCTGTTCAGAGTTACTGTAATTGTGCTGGCACCATTCCCGGAGCTGAGCTAAGGTCAGTGAGAAACCTGTAAATTAATAACTGTGGAGCTGATGTGCTCTCTATCCAGGAATCACGTACATTCGTGAAGCTTTATAAGAGAGAAAAGTTATGTTTCAGTTTTGCCAAGAAACATTTACAATTTTTAAATCTTAATATTGATAATTAGCATACCCTGGACCTATTCAGAGATGTTGGACCTGATTCTGATCTCACCATCACAGGAACTCCACGAAACAGATTAGTCTGGATTAATTATATTGGTGCTACCCAAATGAACAGGAATCAGGTGAAACTTTCTCTGAAAACCAAGCCTAGATGGACATGCTTTTCCTTTGGGGGCTTATCTTTCTTACAAAGAAGAGATTCGTCTGTCCTCCTGGTTTTATCCAGTCACAAGCAACATTCAGTCATCCCAGTCACTAATTCATATTATGAGTAATAGCTCATAATATTAATGAGTAATAGCTAATTGCTGTTGCCACTTGCATTATTAACATTTAGGAATTCCATTGTACTACAATCTATAGGACCAGAAGGGGCTTTCTGGTCAGAGGAACCAGTTTTCTGGTATTGCAGGTAGCCACATCAGAGTCATTTAGATACCTGTCAGTCTCTTCCTCCTTCTTCTGAAAGATGGGTCCAAAGCCTCTCTCTGAAGATTACAGACCTCCTAATTTATAGGCTAAAATTATTTATTGCCAAGTTATACCTACTTTTTCTTTTGCCAAATTATTTTTCAGCTTAAAATCACGCTTCCCCTCTGATGTTTGCATTCCTGATATATTTATAGGGGCCACTGTCATCTCCTCTTGACATTTATTTTGCTAAGTCATACAAGCCAAGCTCAAAATCTCCTGTCATTAAAGACAGGCTTGCAATTCTTTTCATCATCCTGGTTTTTCTTTTCCAGCTTTTCTTTCTTGAAGACGGGTGACCAGAACAGTATAATTTACTCCAGATGTCTTGTTCAGTAGAATAAATACTGTCTTTTCTGTACTGTAAATGTCTGGTATATTCTGGGGTCACCTTATTAAGGTCATATCAAATTGGTCGCTCATAATCATCAACTATTAAGATGGGGTTCCTCTCTTTCTTTGTCACTCCCAGTTGCAAAGGCAAGTGGAATGGAAGTCTCCACTGTAGTAAAAGGTTTTGTAAGTACGTGACCCTGCATTGTGTATCACTACATTTTATTCTATTCCTATTACCCCATCCCCTTCTTCCTGTCTTCCTCTGATGATACCCCTTAATCATTAGCAAATGTCATTAGCATGCTTCTGTCTTTTCCAAATGGCACCAACAGAAATTGAGTATTGTCCATAAGAACCTCCACTACAAACTATCTTTCAGCCTGATAGTCCCCCTTGCAGCATGATCTCTTCTCCTCATTAGCCAGCCCTGTAACCACCTTTTTGTCTTGTGAGAATCCCTTTTCCAGCAGAACTACCAATTTCCTTTGGGACACAGTACTGAAGGCTGTCCTAAAGTCCCAAACTAGTAGTGTTGTTTTCATCTAGCAGATTAGTCCTCTTACCAGAGGTAGGTATAATCCACTTTTGGTAAACTCTTGCCACATTTTCCCATGTCTTTACTTATGCTTGCAGTCAAAATTTGTTCTAAAATGTTACATACTGTTAGGGGTCAGACTGATGGGTGTATGTTAGCCTACATCTCCTCTCTCTTGCCTCTCAGCTTCTTCAGAACTGGTGTGCATTTGCAGTCCTCTATTTCTGTAGCATCATCCCAAATGTGACAATTTTGTTTAAGATGTTCTTTCAGTACTGCAAGGCAGAAATCACTCAGTCCCCAAGTGTATTAAACTCCTGAAATTTTGCTTTCCCCCTGGATAACTTCCATTTCTGTGCAGTTTTCATTAGCCATCTTACCACCGCCACAGTGTTATACATCTCTATTGAAAGCAGAGGAACAGGAATTACTTAAGCTGTAAGTCCACACCTAGATGATCTTCAGGCTTGCCCCATTCAGGTTTGATTTTCAACTATTAATCTTTACACAAAAAGGTGTCAATACAGCTAACACTACCAGGATGCATACCATGCATGGTAAAAGATGTGCCTCCAGAAGCTTATTATTCCAAGTATATAATACAGAGCAAGGATATTCATCCCCATTTCATACAAGACAAAAATTAAAACTAATCTGAGATTAAGTGAGGAATTCATACTATGGTACTGCCATCCCCATCCAGACTGCTGCTCTGCTGGAAAACTCTCCCATCTTCTTGTATTGCATGATAAGCAGAACACAGACTACCTTTGGTAATTCCTCTATTGGTTAAGAACTAGCAACTACCATGGCATTTTCAAAAAAATCAGCTCAGGTCTGCAGAAAGAGCTTTGGTTGAAGTCTTGACTATGGCATTAACCTCATGATTTCAGGTGCTTGAAGTCACTGCGTTCAGAAGATGGTGTAAGAACAATTTCAACCACAGCAGGTGTTTAGGGCTTCATCCTCAGAAGCGATGAATGAAGCCAGGAAGGAGTAAGAACTGATCCAAAGATCCGGAGGATGACAGGAGTCTGTGAATTGAATTTATTTTACTGTCACTGCACCTGGCATGAAAAGAAAAGGCAATGAGAGGATTCAGTTAAAAAAAGTCTTCTCTGACTCACTGAATCCGGGCATTTGTTTTTGCTCCTTTTCATAGGCTTATGTGAATTCATAAACTGCAATCTGAAAGGAAAGCTTCGGCAGGCAACATATGGCATTTTGTACAAAGCTGTATCTTTTCAAGCTGAACTAGACCTAGAAAAACTTTCACTAACAGTTTTTATAGAGTATTTTAACTCACACTGAAAGATGGGTGGTCATAGTTTTTCTTTGTCCTTGCTTCTGCGAAAAAGTAAACCAAACTACTGATGTCACCAAAGTTGTACAGAAACTGTGTGTTGCATCTGAAGGTGACCTCGCGCTCCAAAGGTCCTGAGCTAGGTCCTGAGTGACAGAGCCTGTCTCCTCTCACTGCTGCATGCTTGTTCAAGGAAAACAACCCCCCTCCTTGGCTTGGTAGAATTTCGGGGTATGTTTTCGGGTTACTAGAAGGCAATAAAAACAGCAAGTGGCACCTTCTCATGGTGAAGGGTCTCTTAGAGAAAATGTAAGCTTAAGACAGGCTTCAAATGTGTTGGGATATCTCATTAGCTTAAGCCCTAATCGGATTCAGCTCTGCTGGGAGGAAAGATCTCTGGTGGAATCCTGCTTACTTTCAAGCAATACCCAGTGCAGATGCCACAACAGAGGGCTCTTTCCTTCCTTTGTGGTATTGCTTTAGAAAGGCAGGTTTTGGTTCATGAAAAGTGATTCTACCCAGAATTGGTTGCATTACAGTGCAGTTGAGATGATTGATCAGGATGAAAGACATGAGGTAGCAAAGGTGAGACAAGGCACTGTATTAATATTTGAGCCACCAAGCCAGGATTTCCTAATTCCGGAAGGGCTTATCTCCTAATTCTGCCTTAATTTTAATGAAGAGTTGTAAATAAATGAATAAATAAATAAATAAATAAATAAATAAATGTAAGATTTCTCTCCCTTCCCATTTTTACAGGAAAAAGGAAACAAAAGCTTTCTTATCTGAAAAAAATATTGAGAACCAGAAAAGCATGCTTGCCCTCCCTTGTGTTTATATCATTCCTGACTCAAGATGAATCAATGGTAACTTGAAATGCCTGTGTATAAAAGAAAGATTATTGTTTTGTGTCTCTCTTCCAGGCCACTCTTCCTCAGTTTCTTTTGGGTCAAATTATTTCCTGGTTTTGGAAAGCTCAAGGATGCTATCTGCATGCATCTGCTCTTCCAGGGTGTGGCACCCTGTCCCACTGTATGGGACAAGTCTAAAGCTGCTCTACAGCTGCCAGGTGGTCACTTTTACTAAAGAGCTGGTAGGTTCAAACCCCAATGTTGTTACAACTGTAGTACCACTAGAGAGGTTTCATTCAGTTTAGGGGCATCACAGTGCTTGGTGTGCTAGAAATCCTCAGCAAGAGAAGGTCTTGCTGAGAGGGCTTAAAAATGGCAGGCTTAAAAGAAAAATATAAAAGGAATAGCATTGGCTGTGGGATTAATGCCCCTGGGACACAGAAGGCCTCTTGCTGATGCTATTTATAATTCACATCTGGTCCACATTGTTGGTGGTCCTTGCATTTCTTCTGGGATGAATTCCACAGTCAATGATTGAGTTACAACTTTGCTTTCAACATTAAACTAAGAGAAAAATGAATTGATGTTGGAAAGGAGTTAAGTTCAATGACTGTTTCACCAGTTTTTCAGGAGCCTCACTTGTTCCTTGCAGTGTAAAGAAACTTGTGGCCTCACTGCGCTTTTAGGTCTGTTTTTCCAAGCAGGTGTTAGCTGTGAAATTCATCTAGCTGTCTTCAGGCAAGGGAACCAGAAGCTTTGCAATGTGTACTTGCTTTTTGTGCCAATGCAAAGCCACCACAAAATGTTACCAAATCAGAAACGTGTCACAGAATCATAGAATCGTTTAGGTTGGAAAAGACCTTTAAGATCACCAAGTCCAACTGTTAACCTAGCACTGCCAAGTCCACCACTAAACCATAGAATCATAGAATCATAGAATCATTGAGGTTGGAAAAGACCTCTAAGATCATCGAGTCCAACCGTCGACCCAACACCACCATGTCCACTAAACCATGTCCCTAAGTGTCTCATCTACTTGTCTTTTAAATACCTCCAGGGATGGTGACTCAACCACTTCCCTGGGCAGCCTGTTCAAATGCTTGACATCCCAATTCAGTGAAGAAATTTTTCCTAATACCCAATCTAAACCTCCCCTGGCACAACTTGAGGCCATTTCCTCTTGTCCTGTCACTTGTTACTTGGGAGAAGAGACCAACACCCACCTCGCTACAACCTCCTGTCAGGTAGTTGTAGAGAGCGATAAGGTCACCCCTGAGCCGCCTTCTCTCTGGGCTAAACGACCCCAGTTCCCTCAGCTGCTCCTCATAGGACTTGTTCTCTAGACCCTTCACCAGCTTTGTTGCTCTTCTCTGGACATGCTCCAGCACCTCAATGTCCTTCTTGTAGTGAGGGGCGCAAAACTGAACACAGTATTCGAGGTGCGGCCTCACCAGTGCCGAGTACAGGGGCACAATCACTTCTCTACTCCTGCTGGCCACACTATTTCTGATACAGGCCAGGATGCCATTGGCCTTCTTGGCCACTTGAGTCGATTTATATTCACTTCCCATCAGTGTAAGTGACAATATACAGTGTGAGGCAGTGGAGAAATTGGGGCTTTTAAAAAAAGTAATCAGGGCAAAGCACCAGTTTGCATGCCATTACACCACTAGTTTGCATGCACTTTGCACAGTTCTAAGCTTACTCTGAATGCAACTCATGTACACCAAGGCTTTCAGCCGTCACTGCAACAGCATCACCACGAGCCACACTATAGATAACAGCTTTGGCAAAAGTCCTTCACAAATCTGTCCTACAGGGGAAGAAATAAGGTGGCTGGGGCACAGTCTGCAGTAGTGGAGGGAGGAGGTCAGCAAGTAGATAAGGGGTCAGGCAGTTCTGCAGACTGGAAAAAACGCTGCATACCCTGTGCATCCCCATGCACACCTATGTAATCCTAGCATCTATAGCCTGGAAGACATGGCTCTCTGTCGTAACATGCAAAGAGCCGGAGCGCTTCTTTTGCCTCAAGTGCCTTGCCCATTCCTGGTGCTCCCAGGGGTGTTTCAGCTCCATGGTCTACTAGGTGCTTGCTTCTGGCTCAGCATCAGTGAATGAACTGAGCAAAGGCAAAAATGGTCCTATCTGCTCTGTCAAAGGAACCCTTGACCTTACACATCTGCTTCTGCTGCATGCACGCTGTATTCGAGTCCAGCAAATATTACACAGGAATGAAAAGTGATGCAACTCACCACCATCCTGTACTGAGATTTTCCCCAGAATTTAAGGGGCTCACATTGCCTTTTCCATGGATAGCCTCTTTGGAAAGCCTTGGGATTCATCTGTATTTGGGTCATTGTCATGTGTAACTTCCTCTAGACTACTAGAAGGAATCCTATCCTCATAGAGAGGGAAGGATGTTTCCCTGTTCTCAAAATGACAGGAGAGACCTGATTTCCAGATACTCTCCTTACAGCCCTGGCTCTAATTTTGCATAATCCGCGCTTAGGAAACGGACTATGTACTTTGTTATTCCAGCAGCTAAGTTAGATTAGTGATGAGAGAAGATGGATTATTGGTACGCTTCTGTACTTTTTATGCACTGTCTAGAAGTTTCAGTAAAATTCAGCTCTGCTACCTAACTCAGCATTCTGGGTAAGACCAAGACAGATGCTCAGGTAGTATTTCAGAGTATTGAAAATGATAAAACACAACCCAGTCCACACAAATCTCACACCTACCTCAAACGCCTTGCTTGACAGTTTGTTTTCAAGGCTGGATCTGTCAGCAGCCCCAGTGGCTGGTGACAGCACGTGGCGGTGAACATGGCATGTTGTCTGCTACAAGGGATTCCAGCCATGCTTGTAGGCCAGCTCTTTGGCCATGAAAACCTGCACTTTATCACTGCATGCTTGCACTTCTGGCTAAGCACTCCATCTCAGTATCCTCTTTTCTTGAAACACCTTAGAAGAGACCCTGGGGTAAACACTTATAATGGTTTAATAGAAACTCCTAGTGCCTGAGCTGAGTGGTGTGTATTTGGCTGAGCCTTCATCAGAAGACAGAAATACAGAATGGGAATCCTCTCGTGACCACAAACTACTGTTATCTGTAGGAGCCATGATGCTCCTGTAGTACTGTGACTCATCTCCATTCACTTCCTACAGTCTGAGCAAAGACCTTGCATTTCCAGACTTGCCCACCATTGTTAGCAATGGACATGGACCTTTGACAATCTCTGTTTCAATTTGGATCTGAACTTTTGGAAAACATAAAGGGGGCAAAACCAGTGCTGGATTTGCACCTGGCCTTTTCTAATATGATGGGATGTGGAGACTTGATTCATTTAAAGTATTGCCGTAATGAGATGAGCAGAAGTTCATGCACTGCATTAGCATTATAGTAACACAAGTCTGTGCAGTGTTTGGCTCTTGCCATTTTGTAGTGGAGGCCAGTGTAGACAGGTATGTCTAAAATACTACCAAGCAGTGTGGTGAAATGTGTGTCCCCCCAACAACTCCCAGCACATGACCACTGCCAGAACCTGTCTTCCTTGAAGCGCACACAAGCCTCCCCTGTCCTGCCCTACACTGGTCACTGCCTATGCCATGCTGTGGATATGCTAACACAAGGACATTCATTAACAGACATTCGCAGTGATCTTGTGTATCAAACACTGGCAGCTGGCTAATTTCTAAGTTATCATCAGTTGACTACTCCCTGCAGTAGCAGATCAGAGTACAAGTTAAACTAGTGTTAAAAATACATTTCCTTCTCATTCTCCTTAAAAGTCAGTGAAAACACAAGTGTGCAGCACTCAACTATGTATACAGTGCTTACTGGCTAGCTCCTGGTTTGTGGAAGGCAGATTTTCCACGTGCAGTTCACAACTTTCTTTTCTAGAGAATTGAGCAGCTGGACGTATGCCTAGAGCTGTTTGCATAGGACACTTCTTTCTCCTTTGAGATACTTGCCTCACAACACATTCAGCCCTTGGCAACCTGGAGAGTGAAATATAAAGACTGGGGGGAAATAAATAAATAAATAAATAAATAAGCAAACCATGAGTGTGATCCCAAACCTACTGAAGTTAAAGGAAGTGATTTCGGATCACATCCACCATCTAGCCTACAAAGAGGTGCTAAACTAACTTTAAGCTATTGGGCTTTCCAAAACTACCATCTCCACAAAGACCATATTTATAAAATGTTGTTGTGTTGATTGACAACTGTTGTGATAACTCCTGGTCAGTGATCATTAAAATAAAATCCTTGTTCCAGCAGCATGCTTGGCTGCAGCAAGAGTTCAGTGGAACTGTTGCCTGCTGCATGCAATGAGTACAGGATCTTAAAACATAGAGTGAAAAACCCTGTTTGTCAGAGTCAACATCCCAGCAAGGGCAGATCCTGTACCACACACCTTCTTGTTTGTGATCGCATGCTTGAATTGCTTCCTCATCATTTATACAGCAGCTATCTAGGAAATATGTTCAGGGAGTATCCTAGTACTTGGAAGCACAACTTTCCGATATGCCCATTTTTTAACCAAGATGTTAGGCAAACATCTTAGCTGCTGAGAAACAGAGGTCCCTGGGACCACCCTACCCTGCTGATAAGTCTGGAAGCCTTCCTGCTGTGTGGCATGGTGCATGGCCAAGTCCCAGATACATGGGAACCAGGGCTGCTTGCTCTAGAGGTGCACTCCCCATTGATGCAATGGGCAGGACTAGGGAGAAGAAGGGATTTGGCACCTGGGGTCTCGGATAGCTGATCAAGATAGCTAGGGACTAGGGCTAATGACAAAGCTCTGTCTGGATGGAGAGACAAAGGAGAGAAAATAAATAAAAAGCAGGAATTAATCTGAGGAATATTTCAACCATGGTCCCTGAAAGGCCATAGGTAAGGAAAGATCTTAGAGTAGGAAACGTCTCCAACTTGGACATAGCAACATCTGAGTACCTTTCATCCAGCAAATTCGTAACACTGTTTATGCAGGAACTTTTTATCATCTTCCCTGCTGCAGCATAATATCTGCTTAAGCCTGACATTTTAAAATACCTCTGCCACATGGAGACGGGCAGGTGACTCAGTACAAACATGCAGACCTCAGCTTGGCCCTTTGATAAGTGCCATCATATCGCAGTACAGCTTGTGAAACCAACAGCTATGATATGCTCCTGGAAAAAAGCATGCCAGACAGAGGGTAGATCTGCTTGCATAGTCACTGCACCTGGCATTACAGTTTATGTTACCATCTAGACTATCTACAGGTATCAACCCATCTACGGATGGAGCTACTCTGGGACAACCCTGGGGAACTGTGGGCTCGGGATGGGGTGTGCTGCTCGCTGCTGTACCAAAGCCAGTTGAATGAGGTCTCAGAACAAGGTGCAATTTTTGTGTCAACAACGGGATCATTAATATGAGCGTCAGCAGGCTTCAGATCAAATCCCTTTCCTGGAGTGACGCAAAGGGAGTAATGAAGTATTTTTTGTTGAGACTAAAGCTGAGCTCCCCTTCTCCAGACTGCAGCATACAGATGGTGGGAAGTGCGTGCGGACAGAAAGGTCTCTGCTCTCTAAGCCTGCCTGGCTCCTTGCCCAAGCTTCAAATGTAGCCTCCGAGGGTTTGACTCGAGACAATTTGATGGATACTGTGTGGGTGCTGGAGGCAAGAGAAGCCAAGAAAATGAGGGATCTGTCTGTCAGCTGATCTATTTCCTCAGATTTTTAATGCAAACCCTTCATTTCTGTAAATACACTCTGCATGCTGCTATAGGTAGGGTATGGTTATAAGTGTGATACTGTGAGAAAAGGGTGCAATACATGAACCAAAACTGAAGAGTTTTTCATCTACGGACCACATTCCTTATACATGGTAATAACATCCATGTGATAAATTCATTTATTTCTGCAAACAGGTCATAAATTACATGTCAGCATAGTAATCCCCATTTATCCCATTCTTTGACCTCCCCTGCAATATGCCTATTGAGTCTTCCCTACTTGCACTGCTTTTAACTTTACCAAGTGCCTTAAGCCCTCTGAATTTTGATCATTGATTGCCAACAACTGCAGTGATTAAACTGAAGCCTGAACCATCCCCATTAATAAAAACTCACCGCTTGCCTTTTCTGCAAATCAGATTTCAACAGCACTCCTCTCCTCTTCCCTCTTGTCTGGCTCTGACTGAAAAAAATATGCAGGACAATTTGCCAGGGTTAATTTTTAATAGTGTCCTCACTGCCGCAGCGAATGAAGTCATTTATTATCCAGCAGGCAGCATGCTAACACGCTAGGCAATAACAAATGCTAAAGGAGGTGACTCAGGCATAAGCAATCAGGCAGAGTTTTACATTCCCACCTGCCAGATGGCTCAGCACAAAGGGCTGAGCATGGCATTTCAGTTTACCCTATGCTTGCGCCTTCATCCGAGGGACACCTGGATTCAAGCCACGTGGCCAGCGAGGTTTATTTGCTTCGTAGTCATGTGCAAAGCATGTATGTAAACAGAGTCTGTGTGGCCAGCCCTCCCCTCTGCCTGGACACTCTTTTCCTCTAACGAAGGAGGTTAATATTCCTCCTAGGCAGTCATCCCTGCTGCGGGAACGTGTCAGCTCAGGCAGTTTGGCCCTAAATAACGCTTTGTGATCTCAGGCAGACTGGAGCTCAGCCTACCCACCTGTAAAACAGGTTTAATGGTAGTTGGCTTTTTTCTAGAAAAGCTAGGAGGATTACTTCATGTCTGAGATCTCTAGATGAGAACTGCTCAGTGGCAGAGAGCATTTTAAAAGAGCAGCTGGAAATTAGGGCCAGAGCAGGCTGGCAGCCCTGTGAGCAGGTAGAGATGACCACAGAAGCTGCACTGTTCTCATCTCATTAGCCAAGGTCCTCAGAAAGACTGGGATGCAGATGATTCACAAACCAGAAAGTGCTTTTGAATTACTTATTAAGTAGGATTCATGTTAATTTTACTGCTCTGGGACACACAGGGTTGGGCTGCAGAATCTCTTTTGCCATCTCTTCAGAGTGAAATGTGGTGGTAATGTAGAGTCCTCTCACCCATTTATCTATCGCCGTTGTATTTTTGCCTCCATGGAGTAGTCCAAAGGCCACTGAAGAAGTCCATGAATCTTCCCCATATCTGCCATAAGCTTTGGATCAGACCTCAGTAAGCCAGTGAGAACATGCTGCTGAACATGCTATAACAAGTTCACCAGCATGTGCTGATCACTGCAGGAGAGCTGGTATAAGTGTGCTCCCGAAAATGAGGAAGATCTCGACTAAGGAGGCAGCAGCTTCCTGCTTAGTCCTCACTGGAGCACACCAGTGCCACTTAAATGGGTGAACAGAGCAGCTCTGAACTCATTCCCTCCCCTGAGTGCTATCCCAGAGAAGCTAGAGGGAGGGTATTGTATTACTCTTAATTCACTTTGTGATTGTGTAAGTCTCCCAAATCCCACTGCCAGTAAGCTCCGATGATTAAACAGCTTACTGAAAGGAAATTATAGCTAACATCTTCTACCCTTATCAAAGCGTATTGCTAATGAGGACTGGGAAATCACTCAGTGTTAATACAACATCTGTAGATTAACATGAGCTTACTCATGTTTTCATAGTCAATGGCTGAAATTCCATCAATCACTTGGATTCACATAACATTTCTGATCAGTGTTTCGGTATGCTAGCCTCAGTATTTCCCCAACTGAAGTCCGCTGACTGGAAGTGGAAAAGGCAAAGTCAAGAGTCTGAGGCCAGAGAGGAAATTTGCAACATGTTGATTTGGGCATCTCAGCTTAGGAATCTTGCAGGAGGTCTGACTTCAGAAATGTTTAGCATTCGCACCCTGAAAGCCATCAGACAGTATCTGACTGATTTGTGCATGTGCGCACACACACACGCTTACATCACATGAACACTTGCCTGAAAAGTTACCTAGAAACATGTGATGGCCATGCACCAGTCCTGCAAGACACAAGTGACTGCAGGTCCTCTTCTGCATTTTACCTTCCCTGATGGAAAAGCAGCAGAAGAAAGAGGATGACTGAACTGCAGACAAAAAATGACACTGCTGGTCCACTTTATGGCTTCAGCGTGGGAAAGATCTTTAGTAAGGAAGGAGGGAACTGCCTGCGAAAAGAGAATCTGTGTGAAATAGGTGTAGAAGTAACCTGGAGAGATCAACTAAGCCACCTCTCTGACTGAAGGGATGATTTCTACCCCTGTGCTGCTCTTGAAGGTGTTTGCCTGGGAGGACTATGCCCTCACCATTACTAGGAGTCTCTCAGGACAGCCTAGATAGGATAGTGACACATAGCCTAACTGTTAAGGAGATCTTCCAATACCTAGCCTGAATCTCACTTGATGTGGGAATACTGCTACCACCATAAGCTCACAGGGAGCTGTATAATTCAGGATCTCTAGCTCTGATGGCAAGCGGCTGCCTTTGCTATAAATAACATGAAGGCTGAGGTCACCAATGGACTTTGTTACTACAGCAGTGCAGATTTTAGGTAATCACTGAAAGGGATGAAGGAGGAGCTGGAAATGTTCCACAAGAGCATCAGGAAGAGGCTACCACAGAGAAAACCAGCTGTCTGTAATGGAAAGGGACCAGATAAGCAAGCTTTACTAAAGTTGGGTACAGGAGTAGAGTGTACAGTGGAGACTCAAGAGCACCAAGAAGCAGAGAGATGGTGGGAAGGCTGGATTCCATCCTCCTGTCCAGTCTACAGGGTAGCTACATTCTATGTGAGTACTGCTTTCCATCAGCTTTACTTGCTCACAAAGGTGGGAACCATGGTTCAGGGCAGCTCCTTACAGAAGAAGGAAAACCAGAATTTAGTGAAGGACTTGAAAGAAGAGAAGAAAAGGCTCAGCAGCTTGAGTTTGATAATGAGAAGGAGGGCTGCGTGGCAGGGATAGAGACAATGTGCAGCCAGTACATTAAATATCAACCAAACCAGTAGTTTAACTGGATGAACACAAATGTCTTTAATTCTATCTAGTTCTACCATGTGTGCATGCCTGAATCATGCTGCGCAACACTGCTTTGAAATTTCTGCGAGAAACAGATGTAGTTAGCAGTTGTTCCTTGATGCTGAGGGGAAGAAAATCAGCATTATCTGACGAAGAAGTTTCTTTTAAAAAGAATAAGAATAATCTTAGTGTCTCCTCCAAAAGAACACGTGGGATGGTCTGAGATTTCAGTACAAGCTCATCTGGTACAGAGAGGCCTTGAACTACACAGATAAATCTGTTGCACATCAGTGAAGGCAGAAATGACACAGAGCGCAAGACATCCCTTAGCAACTCATCTGGTTTCCACTCTTGGAAATCTGGCTCCTGCCAGCAAAAGTGACACAGATGACCCAGAGCATGGTAAGTGATCCAAACTGTCCCATAAAGAAACTGGTAGCATGCAAGCTGCAAAGTGTTCAAACTTTTCTGTAGAATTTGAAAATGAAAATCACACGGGGCCTAAATATCGCGAGGGCTTGTTAACAAAAAATAAGGCTTTCAACTTCCAAAGACCTGAGTAACTGCTGTATGAAGACAAAGGCAAAAACCTCCCTCAGAGTGCAGTGATCTGAGGATCAGGCTCCAAGGGAATGATTGACGTTCAATTCAAGCTGACAGCTAACAAAAGCTCCCGTACATATGCCAGCAAACCACTGCCAGGAAAGTCAGTGTGGCTCCCAACTTGCAGATTTCTGCATTATCAGACCTCCTACCCTACGTGGCCCTTGCTGATCTACACTGGCAGGCTCAGCAGAGAGTGGAAGGAGACATGGGACCTTACCAACCCTGGTCATTCTTGGTCAGGTGGGGGCATTTCACAAAGGAATCAGTGTCATTTTGTCCTGGTTTTGGCTGGGATAGAGTGAATTTTCTTCCTAGTAGCTGGTACAGTGCTGTGTTTTGGATTTCATATGAGAATAATGTTGATAACACACTGATGTTTTAGTTGTTGCTAAGTAGTGCTTACACTAGTCAAGGACTTTTCAGCTTCCCATGCTCTACAGACTGAGAAGGCTGGAGGTGCACCAGAAGCTGGGAGGGGGCACAGCCAGGACAGCTGACCCAAACTGGCCAAAGGGATATTCCATACCATATGACATCATGCTCAGTACATAAACTGGGGGGAGTTGGCCGGGGGGTG
>NW_008795027.1:935950-942501 GCF_000699145.1 Aptenodytes forsteri | reverse complement strand
GAGTGAGTGAATGGCTGTGTGGTGTTTAGCTGCCTGCTGGGTTAAACCACAACACATTTCTAAGTAACTCAGGCTCTAGACTCGCCACATGTTCAGCTATAACTCTCGGGAAAAAGCACAAAAAGTCAAAAAGAACATTTGTTGAGGACTTAAGCAAACACCCACAGGAACAAATGGGACACTTTCTGTAGAGGGCAGTGTGCTTCAGATCAGACTGAAACTAGCAGGCAGTTGTAGAAAGCAACACTGCTTGTAAATACAGTCTCAGAGATCTAACCTATATCTCATCTTTCCCCCCACCAACAAAATCTGAAGTCCAAACATCCCACCATCCACTCAGGTGAGGGCTTCACGTTACTAACTACTGCATATCATATATAGGAAGATATGATTGTTGTTCATTCCAACGGTGTCTCTACAAGGAGGCTGACTCAGTGGAAATGACCAGTCTTTGAATTATGTCTTTTTGTGTGTGTGTGTTTGGGTTGGGTTTTTTTTTAACAGAAAAAAGGAATCAGCAGTTATCTGTATTTTTAAACTGTGGAACACAGACCTCCTTCCACTTCCAAGCTTTCATTACAAAGCCTTTCCCTTCTGCAATTCCAGAGCATCTCGTCTCTGCAAGTTTCTATTTTCAGTTCGTAATTGATCAAATCCAACTGGTAGGAGAATTCATTTCAGTCAACAGGAATCTTTCCTCTCTCTAGCTTTGGTGGAGCTTGGGCCAGGCACCTGGCAAGGTGCTGCCTGGTTTCCTTGCTTATTTCAAAAAGGAAATCCATGATGAAAAAGACCCTGTCCTGGATCAGATAACCCTCCAGGACTGATGATTTTGCTCTGCCCACCCAGAATCTTCTGCGATGTTTCACATGGTTTGGTTCAAAGAGGCCTGAGCACTCTATTTAGTAGAATTTAATCCAATCTTAAAGCCATTATTTTGGGGATTAAAACCAAAGTGGTCCCACTCGCTGGTTGGGTCCACTCACTGGTTGGGTCATCTGAAGCAATGTGGTGGTTTTGGAGATGATATAGAGGAAGATTTTGTTGATTGACTGAGGGTTGATTAATTAATTCAGGGTTTTGTTTTGTCAATTGATTACTGCAGGAGATCCTCTAGTTCAGTTCAGTGTCCATCTTAAAAACCCCTTTGAAACCAGGACTGACCGGTTTTCTTTTTTCCTCTGTGTGGTCTCTCAGTTGGACTTCTGCTTCCAAGTCTTAGGTATCTCTGAGAGTCCCAGGCCCTTGGGATGATGGTACATGCTTGCAGAATTTCACAGTTGTGATGTCTCTTTCTGCAGTAAGGATTAGCCCACAGACTTTTTCCAGTCTCTAGGAGACTGAGTTAAATTATAGTGTTGAATAGTTTTAGCATGGTTTCTTTGAGATGACTTTCATTTATCTCATGGGTTCTTTGTGCTGCAGAAGACTCAGATTTTCCCCATAGTCTTTTTATAGTCACTCACTCACCGTGTAACAATTCATTGTCGGAGTAAACTCTAGCTTTGCATCTCTACGTAGACTTATCTGATACATTAAGAGCTTCTCTCAAAGGCAGCTTTCCAAGTCATGCTATTGTAGGGGCTTGTGATCTAGCAGTATTTTCTCTACAGCCTCACCAGAAAGCTAGAAGAGGATTGTCCATGAGCCACAATAATTTTACCTGTAAATTCAGCTAAGCTCCCAGGCAGTTCAGAAGGCTGGCCGCTGTTTCTCAAGCCTGATAGTACTATATCAACAGCCTAAACTTTAACTGGAAGAGAGTGTTTTTAAAATAGAAAGGGGGAGCATACACTTCATTCCATCACACAGTTGGAGCTGTATTACTTGTACCTCATATCAATAGTCTAGGCATTAAGAAACTTTCAGTTTTTCCTTCACTTTTCAAGACTATCCTGCAGAAGGCATCCTTCCCAGCTTGGGAGTAAAGCAAACATTTTGTGTATACCCTATCTAGACCCACTCCAGATTTACAAATGAGCCTACCTTAAGCACAGGGTAGTTCCACTGGCTTCTGTGACTACTTGTACATATAACAGTTTTCAAAATTGTCCTCCTCTGAGCTAACGAAGCTCAGTTTTTATTTCCTCCCACAGTGATAATTATGAGGGTTTCCCCTCTCAGCCCTTAGCCAATTCCCTTCACCATTTCTAAATTCTCTCACTAACACAAGTAAGCTGCGTAGCAATGAGTCTGCCCTTCCCAGAAGCATCCCTGTAAAGAGAATGGGTTTAAAGACAGACTCTGCAAGCCTATTCCATCCTCTGTCCCAGGTGACTCCAAAATACTCCCAGATCTGCAGAGATTTATTCCACTTAAAAAAAAAAAGAAAGGGGAGGGGGGGAAAAATGGAGACTGTCAGAGAATGGAAGCCAAATTAATTTCAGAGATTTAAAGATTAAAGACAGACTCTGCAAGCCTATTCCATCCTCTGTCCCTCCAGACTCCAAAATACTCCCAGATCTGCAGAGATTTATTCCACTTAAAAAAAAAAAGAAAGGGGAGGGGGGGAAAAATGGAGACTGTCAGAGAATGGAAGCCAAATTAATTTCAGAAGAAATTGGTTCATCCCTTACTGGCATCTGCAGAGTTGCATCAGCTTGCTGCGGAAATGGATTTGGCCTTGTATTTCTGAGAATCCAGCCTTGTTTCAATTCTTCTGAACACTTCCTTCTTTCCTTCTGACTGTACTTCAGTTTTGATCCAAGTATCAGATAGGTGCACAAGGCAGCTGACTTGCACCGAATCTAACATAAACTTCTACTGACGGGTTCTGCTACCTAGATGATGCATGGCCCACCAGTGAACAAAAAGGATAAGGTCTCAGCTTCTTTCCTTGCTATAGCAACAAAGCACTTTGTGATGGTAATTTTTTTTCTGTTTCATAAGCTGGTTGCCATGGCAAGTTACTTGTGCTGCACTGTCAGATACTTAAAAGAAACAATTTGCATTCTCTAGAAAACTCAAAATTTTAAAAGTTGATTGCATATCGGTTTGCTTTCTGCCATGACACTACTCATCCTCTAAGCTCAGGGAGAGATGAGCAAGAAAAACATCCCAGTACAGGAAAAGTACTTGCAAGTTTCTTGAGTCTGGTGTATCTGCAGGAGGAATAAATTAAAAAATCGTGAAGAGTATAGTGCTGTGGGGAAGCAAAACTCACAGGGATCTCTGCTTTTCTGCTCTCAGAGACAATGTTAAGGAGAGCACAGTGATATAGTCTTCCTTTCAAACACTTCAAGAAAGTTTCAGTTACACAGAAAAAGTATGCATCCAGGAAAATGGACTAGCTGAGTGCAGGGAGAGCTCAAAAGCCATGGAAAGAACCAGGAAGCAGTCTGCATAATTAAAAGTCAGGTGAACTTGTAGATATGGTGAAGTAACAGGAGACTCAGAACAACAAAAGCAACTGACATCACTAATCTATCCCTATGTCTGCTGAGAACTGATGTACCCTTCAGTGTATCAAAAATATATGATGTATATCTGGATGTATTCAAGTACATATCCTTGTGAAGCTAAAAAATTACTGTTATTTACTTTGCTGATGATTTGGATGATCACAAGAAGAACTTTTCATGTTCTTTTGGGTTTTTTCCAGGGGGAAAGAAAGAATAGTTCAACTTGGCCATTGCCTGGGTGTTTCTACTAGAAATAACTCTAAAAAAGATTAACGTTTCAAAAACGTCAGGGATAGCCTTGATCTATAGCTGACGAGCAAGTTCAGTTGCTAACTAAGCTCTTGGCATAAGTTTATATGTCACACAGTGGAGACCTAAGCTCACGCCTTGTCTATGACTCCCCTTTTACAGAGGTTAAAGAGGGAATGACAATATCAAGGAGTTATTTTTTGGGTCACAGCACCTACAAAAATCAGTGACGTACCTTCCCAGACTGAATTTAGAGTGCTGTTACAAAAAGTCATGACGGCATAAGCATGTCCATGAGTTATGGCCTCCCACCTGCAAGCTACATACAGTTTGGTGAAGACGATCAGGAAAAACTGAAGACATGGGAATGACGGAACAGCTTTTCAACCCCACTGCAGATTTTGTTTTGGCAGTATTACTGTGGCAGTAAGGATCTTCTGAGATTCCCTCCATTTCCTTTTTATTGCTCTGCATGCCAGTGGGCCCAGTATTTGACTAGCCTTCCCCTCCTGTCAAGCAAGGCTTGCAATAGTTAGTAGCACTGCAGGATTTCTAGAGAGCTGTGCATTTCTCTTTGCCTGCCTTGAGGTTTGCCATAGAGCACAGGAGCTGCACTGATGGCTGGTGGGTAGCTGGAGGAGTTTGTTGCCAGTCCAGCTGGAGACACCATGGGATGAGTTAGCAGAGTAGTTAGTTAGTACACTAACGCGGTGGCATTTGCACTGCTGTTGCTCTGGCACCGCACGTCCCATGTTTAAAAAAGAGGTTTCTGTCTTCCAGAGGCCTCAGACAGGCCAGACATTTTCCTAGAATTAAATTCAAGTTTAGAGAAAGGAAGGAAGAATCCGTCCGGGCAGAATGACTTCTTACAAACAGAACAGGCTATAACTTCAGCAAGTGTAAATCTGCCCAGCTTTGCCAAAAGCAATGGAGCTATGCTGCTTTGCAAGAACTGAGGATCTTGTCCAAATATTTTGCTTTTTTAATCCAAAAATAGAAAGGGGGAGAAGACATCTTTAAGCTGTATCACTCTCTGTGTCCTTGCAAGTTTGTGTCATCACCCCTATGCGATTGTGTGGTTATGATAATAACCAATAGGTGATTATGCCTCTGTCTTCCAGCAGTCTGCAAACAACAAATAGTCCTCAGGTATCTTATATCCTGATGTGATCTGGCACTGAAGAATTAGCAAGAGGCAGTTTTGGTCCCATCTTCTGGTGTTTCTTTGTTCTTGTAGGTCGCTGAGAAGCCCAAGAAGCATGAAACTGAGGTTCACCCATAGCTGTATCTATTACACTACCTATTTGGTTCTTGCTCCCTGATAAGTTCTTCTGGGCCACCTAGGTACTGAAAAATATGAGCCCGCTTTCAGGGTGCTTCAAAAAACAAGATTTCTGCATGCTCCAGTACCCTGCCTGCTCACCAGAAACGGCTAAAACAAGACAAGACAGGTAGTGCAGAGAGGTGGTGCATTGTGTGTACATGTGTCTGCCTGTGAAGAAACCCATCACCTTTGCGTGTGCTGCTGTTCCTGCTGTTGGCTTGCTCAGGAGAGATGCTGTGTTTCTGTGAGCTGCGGTCCTTGCTTCTGTGGAGAACTGAGAGGTCGTTTAGAATCAGGAGGGCTTATTAGAAGCAAGCAGAGTTTCAAGGTAGGTTAAACCTTCAGCTTTTTTGTTCGGACCTGTCTCTTTGCGTGCTGGCTTTTAGAAAGTGCGCTGGCAGGTTTGTTTGTGCTGGTGTAACACGTCTATGAGACCTGAAAAAACCTGCACAACTCTCTCAACGGGTATCCTTAGAACTCGCTTAATCTACTCTCGCTACAAGCTCTGCAGGGCATGAGCTTTCTTTTTATTATGTGTCAAGCTTAGTATCTAGAACAACAGTCTCTAGATCCATTTTCAGATTACTAGATACTTTTCTAATTGAAACAATAAATGTGGCAGTGTGCTTGAAACGTGTGTCCGAGTGAACAGTGCTTTTCCAGTACCAGGAATGCATACTTTATTCGGCATCATATACTGCATCAAAGCTTGATCACTTCTGCATGCTCCTCGATAACAAGGTGACTATGCAATCCACTATCCACTTTCCAAAGTAATAGGGGAATCATGGTGCCTAATAGTAGAAAACGTCTTGTAACATAGGTGTACTGTGACGGAATGGGAAGTGCTGTTGACAGATGCATGGAAAGAAGCTTGAGTTCATCAAGGTTTACTAGCTCCTATTTAGCAGTGGTTCTTGTGGGACCCAAACAGGATCAGAGCGAGCCTCTTGCCATGCTCAAACCTTTGCCTGTAATTGGAGTAATTCTGTTCATACAGTATGTATCTCTGCTGCTAAGCCTAATTGGACCCCAGCTGTCATATACAGAGCCAATTCAGGTGTCTTTTCTTTTGTGGCCTAAATCTCTCCTGAGTAGTTCGGAGTTGTCTAATTTTCAGCGCATTTCCAGGGGCCAGATAAAAGCGCCCTGTGAGCTGGGTTTAGCCTACGGGTTATCAGCTAGGGACTGTGACTAGTAATAAACACTACATTTCACAAGTCTCTGGTCTTCCTTCCCCAAAATGCGCTGTTTGCCAGGCCTCGGTGGGGAGCCGAGAAAGGCAGCTTGGCCCAGGGCTGTACCTGCGGCGTGCGGCACTAGGCCTTGCCTGTAGGGTAAGGGCAGGGCGAGGGCTCTCCCTGCCGCGTTACCTGGAGGGCCGTGCCCTTTCGACGGCAGCAGCCCTGTTTCCGCGGCCGGCCGGAGGCAGGCGAGCGGCGGCTCGCAGGCCCCGGGACAACCGGAGGATTGAGGCGATCTCCCACCCCGCACGCTGTGTCGGGGAAGCGTCGTGCTGTCAGCCCGCTGGCTACCGGGAAAGCCGCGGCGCCTCTCGGCCCCCCCGCGGGTAGAGC
>NW_008795027.1:903430-934620 GCF_000699145.1 Aptenodytes forsteri | reverse complement strand
CTGCTCCCCCACACTCCCGTCCCCAAGCTGCCGCCCTCTCCACCCCCTCTCCCTCCTCTTCCTTGCACCCCCAGTTTGCAGCCCCCTGCACCTGCCTTCCCTTATCCTCTTGCATCCCCCACACTGCCCCTGTGATACTCCCAATGGGGAGCACTGGGCCCCCCACCCTTTGCCAAAGCAGGTGCCCACTGGGCTCCGGCTGTCCCCCATCAGAGCGGTACCCCCCAGGGAGAGACCAGCTTCATGGCGTGCCAGGCGTCGGCAGGCCAGGGGCGAGGCGCGGAGGGGGGTGCACAGGTGGCAGAGGTGCAGGTATGTGCATCTGCGAGCAAGCAAGCAAGGTTCCCCTGTTCCTCCATGTGTGCAGCTCTGCGGAGCTGGCGGCACCTCCCTTCCTCCCAGGGATGCTCGCCGCCGGGGCTCTGCGGTGTGCAGAGGCTGCTTGCGCCCTGCCTGCTGTGCAAGGACGTCGCAGGGTCCAGGGGTGCAACCCCTTTGCCCCAAGTGGGAGCAGGTGCATCTGGTGGCTCGCTCAGCCCATATGGGTCCTGGCTGGGCATGTGTTTTAATTGCCTTAAGCAGTGGAGTGTGCCTGGAGACAAAAGAGCTGATGAGAAATCAGAGAGGACTGACAAACTCTGGAGTGGCTGGAGAAATGCTTATGACCGTTGGAAGCAGGAGGACAGTGCAGCATGAATGGCTTGACCCAAGTCAGTCCTTGACCAAGTCAAGCCATTGACTATTTCAATGACCTAAGTCATGTCGCTTTAGCTTATGCCATGCAAAGTTGCTCGGGGGTAGGTCTTTGAGATGCAGAAGGGGTACAAACTCCTGGTGAGGCTTTGTCGTGATGTACTCCAGTCTGGTTGACATGGGTAAGTTGTGTGGGTTGGAGCAGGAACTGGTTTTGAGCAGAGAAAAGCACATGAGGCTTTGTGTGGGTTCAACTAAAGAGTTGTTAGAGGGTTGTATGGTGGATGTTGGTTTCTCCTGGTCAGAATGCTAATTTGTTTATCCTTGCAGAGCTCCAAAGTATTTTGATTTTGCAGCTGGTGATTTGCGTGATTTTCCCAAGTGTTTGTCACATAGCCATGACTTTGAATCCATGTGTGTCCCCCCTTCAGTGTGTCTGGTCCTTTCCTTCTCCTCGTCAAACATTTTCCCTGTGATTAATAACATGCCAACTGCTTCATTTCAGCACCGGGGAGGCCAATGCTGATTGAATTCTCTGTTCAGTCTCCTCGGTGGGTCTGGAGGCTGACGGGTGTTATCACTGCAGAAAAGCCTGCTTTGGGGTGGGAGCTGTCAGCATGTCTTTTTTTTGTCTCAGTGAACCTCTTATTTCTTTTAATTAAAAAGAGATGAAGTATGCATGGTAATACCCTCCATGTTTACATAAAAATGATCTTGTAATTAGCAATAATTATCACAGTTTGGGATATCACTGTAATATTTAAACAGGACTTAGGACTTGAGGGACACTTTTCTGGCCCCAAGGAGTTACCCCTGGTGTGGTTCTCTCCTGTGGCGAGTTTGGTTCTTGGTTGCTGTCAGTGGTGAAGGTAGAGCAGTGGTGGGAGTAACCTCGTGTTTCTCTGACATCGGCCTAGAAAACAACGGCCACAGTTTCCTTCACCACTGAAGTGAAGTGGTCCAGCACCACTTCAGGGGGCTCCCTGGCAGACCTGCCGCCACATGCATGGAGATGGTCTGCTTTGATGGTTTTCACCCTGTGGTCTGAGGACTCTCAAGGGGACTCCCTTGCTATTGTGTTGGGCCAGAGAGGGGGAAAAAACAGGCTGAAAAATTGCCAACTGACCTTTTTTTTTTCCCCCTAGTTCTCCTAGGGAGGTTTGGAAAAGGCTGCTAGTACTTGGGAAGCTTTTCCCTGTGAGAGTAGAGGTCCTGAGGCATCCTTGTCCACGTGGCCATCTTTCACCTAACTTCCCTTCCCTTTAAGAGGAGCAAAGCTCAGCTCACAAATGTAAACATATCCTTCCAGGCTGGAGATGGCACCCACCGCTGCCCCTCCTGCTGCTGGTGCACCCTGAATTTACCTTCCTGCTAGGCTGCCCTTGGAGCTACCCAGGTTTTCTTGGGGTAAAAAAGCTTTATGGAGTAAAAAAGTTGAGTATGGGGGAGATACTCAACAAAACAAAACCCAAGACAAAAAGTACTGCTTGTAGAGAGGTTCCTTGTGGGAGGGTGATGAAAGGAAGAGGTAGAAATATCTCATCTCCTGTCTTTCAAGATGTGTTACACCGCTGTACTTTTTGTTGGTCTAGGAAAAGCAAAATGGTTGTGCTCTGAGCACTCTTTATCTAATTGTAATTTATTATCAGCTTTCTATTTTAACATTTTTGAAGTGTAAACTTACAACCAGAGCTTATTAAGCAGCAGATAAAAATGTTGAACAGATTTGAATTTTACCTGTATTAATCTAATAATATATTTATGAAATGATATTTGATCAACTCTATAGCTGGTTGAAGACCACAAAAGAGTATTAATCAAATAAATTATTTGACAAATATGGATGAGATTAAACAAATGATCTATTTGCCAACTGCCATTCAACTGCTCTGCCATGGCATGTTCCTCTCTATCTTTCCCTTCCAGTCTTCATTCCACTTTTTCATGGTTTATCTTTTCCTGAACCGTCCTCAATATCTGTTTCATTTAATTTTTTCTTTCTCTGTATTATTCTTAATCTCTTTTGTGTCATGGTTTTCCTTTCATTCTTTCTTCTGCCTATTTCTTCAACCTCTCTCTCTATGCTTTTTGAGTATAAATTAGCCAAATTTCCTCTTTCTCCACTGTTTTTATTGAACACTTCATAGCCAGCTCAACTAAACCTGGTATGCATTTAAACCCATAAAAACATAAAACTAAACCCAAACTGTGTGTTGAGTATGAAGATGTTTGCTTGGTGGTAATGCTTCTCTGCCTTTCTCTGGATTTTCTGGCTGTTGCAGGAAGGGTGTTCCTGCAATTCTGGAGGCTTTTCCCAGCTCTCATTTTACTCTCCTTACGCCTTTTTTAAAGTGAATTTGAATTTGTATCCTAAGAAAACAACTAGGATCAAATGGCAGACCTTGCGTTGTTCATAGGTTGTGTATCTGTATGCAACTTGCTTCCATCTGCTGCCTGACCAAGCCCAGCCTCCCGTCCGGGCAGTCCTGCTTTCCTCCTGGCATCATCCTTCCTCCCCTCTGGGGTTATGTCCAGAAGGTATCTTTCAGTAGGGCAAAAGGAATGAGTGCTCTGAAGGTTTTCTGGCTTACCTGTTACTTTCGGAGTCTGTATGAGTGTCAGGTTTATGAGGGTAAGTAGCAAGAGGCAAACAGGTTATCGTGCATGACCGAGCAGTCACAATATTCAACTTAGATCTAGTATTCAAAGATTAAAGTCTCTTGAAAATGAAAATGCTGTTATGGAGAAGACTTGGGTTTTTTTTTTTCCCCTGGATGAATTCTATGGGGGGGATATTCTCAAAAACAATGAAAGGAATAGAGAACTTTGTATTTCAGGGGATGAAATTTGCTACGCCTTGGCAATAAAGCTCAGGCAGTCCAGAGGAGTGTGATGGGAGTGCTCAGAGTGTGTGATTCGCCTCTGCTGATGGTTGCAGTGATGTTGCTGCAGTGAATGAGCTAAGCTGTGTATGTCATAGCTGTCTGCTTTAAGTACTGGGAGTTATGTGATGATGCCCTCTCGTACCCGTAAGGAAAGAAAGGTCTCTGCTGTACTGAAGTTAACAGTTATACCACTCCTCTATGTCTTGTGAAATGTTTTGGATAACACTCGGGTGCACTGACACAGCAAGCAATCCAGACGGCACGTTGTTGAGAAGCAAAATTGATTGGGGAGGATGGGGCCAAGAGGAATATTCTTTTGCAGTTAATTATTTACTGCAGAGAGAGAGGAAAACTGATGATGTTTGGTTTATAATTACAGATATCCAGAGGAAAATGCTTCAAGATGATCCATTTTATTCTGTGTGTTGCCACCTATTTCTTGGTCTCTCTATAAAGTGAGACTAGCACTGTTTAATGACCGGTTCAGTAAAAGCAAAACTTCATTATTAACTTCTCACTGCTGGAATATGATTTTACAGCTTGCTGTGCATGACGCAAAATGGCCTGAATGCCTACAGAGGGAATAGTCTTTCC
The DNA here is from genome assembly GCF_000699145.1 of Aptenodytes forsteri. Lineage (NCBI taxonomy): Eukaryota > Metazoa > Chordata > Aves > Sphenisciformes > Spheniscidae > Aptenodytes > Aptenodytes forsteri. The sequence goes on along the minus strand of NW_008795027.1, from coordinate 930,448 downwards.
ATGCTCGCTGTCTTAATGCATGACCTGCCCCTGGTGCCCATCTGATGGCAACGTGGGCTCTTGGAACAGCTCATCTCTGTGCTGAAAGGTGACTTTGTGGTTGAAGTGCAGGACCGTGAACTTAGGAGTCCTGACCCCCTCTCTGGTCTTGGCTGAGCTGGTTGCCTTATCTCACTTGTCTCTCTTCTTCTTCTGGAGTGATACCAACCCAGTAGATATCCAGCCTATCTGCTAAAAGGGTAGGATATTGAGGGGCACTCTGATAACACAGAGGCAGCAGCAGCCCACGTACTTGCATAATACAGTGCTGTGGGCCAAACTGTAAGTGGGTTTTTCCTTTTATATAGCTAAACCCATTACAGATCAGACTGCTTGTATGTAAGTTAAATTCAAGAGCTGGTGGAGCCGAGTTTAGATGTGCATGTGTGGGAGCAATAACTTGACGAATACAAAAAAGAGACATTGCTGCAATGTCTCTGGGAAGACGCCCGTACGTCTTCTGCTTGTTTAGCATCCTTGAGAGAACAGCAGACGTGAGGGAGAAGCAGTGGCCTGTGAAATGAAGAGGATGTTGCCCTCTTACTGGGAGAAGGAGAGGAGCGAGATCTAAAAAGCCAGGGAGTAGGAGTGAAATGAGGAGTGCGGGTATGCACAGTGGGGTCTGCTCCAGGCTGCCCTGTTCTCACTGGGTAAGGTTCTGCAGGAAGAGAAGCGAGGAGGAGATCAGTGGAAAAAGGCATTGTGGAGGCTGCTGTTGTGCAAGGTGGAGCGTCAGCTATCCTGCCGGTCCAGGCTGAATCAGAGCATGGCTGGCCAGCAGTGGGAGTGCACGGGATCATCTCCCCTGAGAAAAGCAGACCAGTGAAAAATCTCCAAAGGAGAGTCTGGCTAGCAAGTGCTTGTGCCCCAGGCAAGTCGGGATCTTGTGGAGAAGTGAGCTCTGTTCATCAGCAGTTTGTTGGGGTAACAGGCTGCCGTCATGTAGGCTTGTTCCAGTATCAGTGTTGAGTCTGCCCTGATGCTCCATGCTGTCTTCAGCAGTTCTGTGGCTTGCATCCAGCTCTGTTCAGCCTGCTCCAAGCCATGTGTATAGAATAAGTTTGAATGTATGAAATTGGAGTCTACAAATGATGTATTTTGTCCCTTGTCCTACCCCAGCTAGCCACTGCAGCAGCCAGAGCGGTTCTTCTGGTGTGGCACTAGCTCCTGTATTTCTGTAGTGACAGTAGCATCCGTCTTCCTTCCCTGCAGCTGGCTTTGCTGGAGCAAGAATGAGATGTCAGGGAGTTTAGTGTTACGTGAGGGACTGGAATTCATCCTCCAGAAAAAGGAGAAGGCTGGGCTTGAGAAACCAGGCTTTGGTTGGTATGATAAATAAATAAAACAGTAGTTAAGTATGATAAGTAAATAAAACATCACTGTTTCTTGGAGGTAAATATGGGACAGACCCCGGCTTGTATGTGTGCTAATCCTGTAACTAACTTCTTCATTGTCTCCCCTTGGATCTGTGTCTGTTGATGCAATGGCTCATTTTGGGTCCCGCTGTGTTAGGCTCCTGCTGTGAACAGCGTGACTTTCTCCTTTGTAGCACACAGACCCAGCGAACGCTGGTGAAAACAGGAGGTACCTTCTGCCTGAGTGCATGTGTGTGTGCACGCACACCCCTTGCCTCCCCCACTTGTGTGCAGAGGCTGAATATATAACCTTCTAATATAACCTTGGTCATGCAAGGTTTCTCCCAATCTTGTTTCCCCCGGCCTCTTCCTGATTTGCATGATATCGTACGAGGCTAGCCAGCTTTTTCTGGAGGGCTTGTCCCACTTTCCACGCAGACAACCTTGGGCAAGTGGTCTGCTCCCTGACCTGCTTTGACAGGCGTGTGCTGGCTTCTTGCTAGGCTAATGTGGGAGGGAGTATGAGGATAAGTGCTGGGGAGCTAGGCAGGGGGAGGACATGGCTGTGCCGGTTGGTGGTGTGACCTCCCGTGTGGCAGTAAGGGTAGCTGCTGATGGATGAGGAAGTACACGCAAATCCCTGCTCTGCTTTCTGCCTCATCGTTCTGCTGGGGGACATGGTGGCTGTGATTTGTACTCGAGTCTGTGAGGATCAGATCTGCTCTCTCTACTCCTAGGAGTACAGATGTACATCCTCCATCCTGCTGTACTCAGTTACAGCTGACAACTCGTGGCTGTTCGGGTGGCCCCATAAATTTCCAAACATCAGGGTATTCATTCTTAAAACACAGATGCGCTGGAAAGAAATTCCCACCTTCACCATGGTCATGGTGGTAAACAGAGGCGTGAGTCAGTCAGACCTAGATCTGGAAAAGTGCTTCTGCTTTTCCACAGAAGCAAGGAGGCTGTGTGCTAGTGTGGCTTATAGTCACAGGGGCATGTGCAGGGTCTCACTGGGTCTGTGGCAGAGCAGGGAGGTGGATGGATGAGGGTGGAAATCTCTTGGCTGATCCCTGTGCAAGATGCATCCGGTACAGTTGGTACAATTGTACCATGGTTCCTTGGGCAGAAGGGATGAAAGCCACAGTATTTATCCCAGAAAGCCACCACAGAGGCAACATCAGGACATATTTCTGAGAGTGGCTGGCAAAGTCAACACAGACATGTTGTCCAGTGCTAGATCTGTTCTGTGTTCCCATCCCTGCAATACACCCAGTATCAAAAGGATCGGTGGCTAAAGACGTCAGGCACCTAATTAGAGATGTTTTCAAGTGTGAAAAGCATTGTCTTCTGAAAATACTGTCCCTTTATGTATCTCAGTTGGTCATTCAGAGACCGAAGTCATTCCACAAACTGATAACATTGACCAAGACTCAAGGAAAGAAAGAAGACAGAGCTGTAGACTGTGCAGGGAGATAGGGCTCTGTAGAGTGCATCCTGGATTTGATGTGCAGATGATGATCTGCACGGGGCTGTTGAGCGGACGCAATGATAGAGACAATCAGTTGATGTTGGACTGGGAGGTCTACCAGCTGGCTGCCTTTTAAATGTTGCTATTTCCATGCTGACATGCTGAGGATGGAGGGTGCTTTGGAGCACACAAGTTTTTTAAACCACTGACAGTGGTTATTTAGAGCTGCAGCAAAGTGCTTTCTGTAGGCATACCACTGCAGCTTAACTTTGGCCTCCAAGAGATTGGTTTGCTACCACCCCCACCACAAACCACAGGATCTTAGGGCTGATCCTAGGTGGAGTGTTGTCATAAGCCCACCTCAGTCCTCCCACCATGGGGCTATAGACCGTGTCCGCAGCCCTTCAGTGTGGGTCTAACAAGGCAGTGCCTCAGTGGGGTGAGAACAGTTCTCTCCCTATTTTGTAGCAGGCACAAGGAGGATACAAATAGGAGGAAAATGGCCTTTCTTGTCTGATTGCAGCAACTACTGTCATGGTTTTCTTCTTGAGATAATTTCCTATCTGCCATCCCAGGCAAGAATTTGGGCAGTTGTCCTGCAAGGAGGAAAGCTAGGACTTTCAGACCCTGCATAACATTTGCTTAATAATTAGTCATCTGATCCCCACAACTACTGCACCTGATTATCAGGTGCCAGACAAGATGCCCTCTACTCCAAATTCCTTCCACAATGAATGCATTAATCTGTATGGGCAAGAGAGAATACTTCCTCCACGTCAGTTTACACCTTTGCTGTTCCTCTTCTTCTGCTGGGTACGTCCCAAGCAGCCACGTTCTTCCAACCTGTGAAGTGTCCAGGCCTGGCTGCTCCTCATATCTGCTAGAAAGTGTAAAACTGCACTCCAAGTGCCAAGTTCTGGCTGTGGAAAGTGAGTTAATCCATGAGTTTCTCTTTCTTCTTGCTCCTTCCCAGCGTTTTGCTGGTAGATATGATCACTCTTATTGCTTGTGGGTAACGTGTCTTACCCCAAGTATTTACCAGTGCCTATAGCCAGGGCAGACACTGGGCAGGGAGAGGAGAGGCATTATTATGACCTCTCATTTTACAGCTGGGGAACTGAGAAATAGAAATCCACATTAACAGGAGGAGCCTGGAGAAGAGTTGAGAACAGAAATTGTTGTCCTAGTCCGGTGCTTTGACTGCAAGATCAGCTTCCCCCTTCCTTTGGTAACTGATGAGTATCAAAAGATTCAGCACCCAACTGTTGATGTGTTGCTAATCTGATTTTCTGATGTGTGAAATGCTTTCTCATTACAGTGAACCCTGAGAAGGTGGGATTTTGTTTCCTTTTATCATTTCAAGCAAGGTTGTCTTGTCTGTTGTTTTAATATTTTAGGTATCCGATCTTAAAAGTGATGTGAGTGGAGGGCTGGAATAGCAATCCTTTTCATGTAAGTCTTCCAGGCTGTAAGTGGGGCTTGTGTCTGCAGAAATGGATAGATATCCTATAGTAAAACTGAGTGTCTTGGCTTGTTGTGGGTTGGAAAAACAGTAAGAAAATTTGGGCAATTGAAAAGAGATGTTGTAGCCCCCTGGATGGGGATTGATTTAAAAACCAGAGGGCTTTAGGATCTTGACTTGTGTTGGCAGCAGATGATTGCAAAATGAGCCATCTCCCTTTTGGTTACCCGTGCCGAGGCACTTTTTGTGGAAAGATCTAAAAAACAAGATGCAGTTAATTGACCAAGTCTTTGAGGATAAAAAAACTTCCGGGGGGGGAAAGGTAATTTCTTCAAGAAGCAAAAAAAACCTTTACTTTTTCTTAAAGCAGTTTCAGAGGCACCTAATCTAATCTTTCCAAAACAATTCTCTGGCAGCCAGGGCTCACATATTTTAAAAAAACAGTGTAGAAAGGGATGTATTGTGACAGTTTAATTTGTTGCTGAAATACGGTCACCTCTGGGGTAATTCAGAGCAACCGTGGAGTGGATGATAAACCTGTTCAGGACGGGAGGTGAGTAAAGGGAGGCTGCTCATATGAAACCGCCAATGGAAGATGCCCATGCAGAAGTATAATTCCTGGAATTTAGGTTCATCTTCTTCCTCCTTTGACTTCCTTTTATTTGACTCTAATGGAGCTGTAGCCTGTTCGCATCTTCTGAACAGGGCAGTTGTTGCTGAGTCCTTGCATGTGTCCTTGCTGTGGCAGCAAGGGAAGTTTTGGTGGTGATTCTCCCAGGCAGGTGGTAGGGAAGACCCTCTGGTACTGGCCAGCTTTAGGGATGAAATGGATGCAGAAGAAAAGGTGGAGGATTACAGCATGTAAGGTACAGGTCCCTGTACCTTCTAGTCCCTGGCTGGAGAATTCTAAAGGCCCAGGTCAGCTAGCTGGATATTGTAGTCACCAATCCATGGGTGCAAATTGAGCTGTGTAAAGCTGGCCTGCAAGCTCTACTGTTTTAAAGAGAAAACAAGGCAATTGCAGGACGCTCTTGAGAAAGCAAAGGAAAGCCTGCCCAAGTTTTAGAGGAAGATGTACAATTTGAAAAGAAAGAGGTATGGAGTTGCTTCTGTAGCCCTGTTTAGGGTCCTCAAGAAAAGCGTTGTCTGAAGTGTGCTCCTTGTGAAGAGGTGGGAAGCTGAGTGCCTAGCAGAAGGCTGGGCTTTTTCAGAGCATGCTACTAGGTACATGTTTTTTGGCAAGCCCTGCAATTGTGTTGCAACAGGGTTACAAGGTCTTGTTCAAATTCTGCTGAAGTTGGTTGAACTATGTTGACTGCAGTGACCGTGGGCTAGCAGGCAGTACAGCATCTCTCAGGTCAGTTCAAGTTTTCATCTCCTTTATTTTGAAGTCTGCATCTAGAATGAGTTTATTCAATTCACAGCTTAGAGCAACTTCAGAATAAAACCCAGGGAGGAGAAAAAGGGAAAAAAACAACCCACCACCAACAAAACAGGTCAAAATAATCAAACGGCTTGTGCTATGGAACTGGGATGTGACTGGCAGCTGATGCGTGGAGGTGGACAAGCACCGGTCGTGCTTTCTCAGCATCACTTGCTCTTCAGGGGCAATGGGAGCAAGTACCTGTTGGGATTAGGACGCAAAGAGATAACGTTTAAAATCTGAGGCAGGAGCCTGCAAACTCTGTGACAGTTGTATGCTGGGGTGGAAGAAAAAGCTCTGCCACCAGTAAGTCACCCTTTCAGGGAGCTAATTTGAAGTTCTTGTTTTCTTCTGAACCCTTCAGTTAGTCCTACTGTGGGTAAATGTCGTGCAGTCTCTTCCATGCTTGCTTTTTTTTTCCCCCCCCTATTTGATTTGAGGGCCCTTTGTAACAACTTATTCCTCATTCATCCTGTTGTCAGGGAGGTTGTTCTGCCTGCAGTCCCTGTCTGAGCTTAATTTTCTTATTTTCTGTAGCACAAGGGCTGATGGCTTCACAAATCTTAGAATAACTCCTCAATCTCTCCCCTGGCCAGCCTAGCAGCATGACAGCTCCATTTAATGTGCGCTGTCTGCTTTGGCTTCCTGCCCCTAGACTCATTATTTTGCATTTGTCTGCATCAAACTCCAGCGTTGCCTGCCCCAAAGGATCGTATATCAGAAGTCATGAAAAAGAGAAGAATCCTCAAGGATGGTCTGTAAATCCCAAGTCTCTCCGCTAAAAGAAATGTGCAAGTCTGGGTGTTCTATCCTTTCCTCTCCCATGTCCTTGCCCCAGCCCTGCTGTGTGCATGCATCCCTCCCTGCCTGTCCTGGTGCATCTCTTGATGGGCATGAAGTGAGCCTCGTAGGTTCTCTGGGCAATGCTGTTCCCACAGCACAAAGTGTTTGGTGCCTGGGATGTTTCCCTTTCTTCTCCTGCTGACACAGAGGCAGGTCAAGACCCGCAGCTCTGCCTTCTCTTCAGCCAGCCCCCAAAATGACTTGGATCCACTTGGAATATTGTTACAGGGAAAATATTGTGAAGTTTTCTCGGTGGTAGATATTTCAGGGCATGGGCCTCTCATCTACCACTTGAAGTGTAGTGTTACCTTCAGGCCTTGGGGACTGGAAGTGCTTTCATGTTAGGTGCAGTGTGAGATAGTACCTCTCTGAAAAGCTTAGTGCAAGATGGGGAACATCAGGGTGCAATTCACCTGTCCAGATGTTGACATCTAACATCCCAGCCGCTTACCCTCAGCCCCCCTATATAGGCAGCGGAGGAAATGAGCACTTTCATCTCATCCTAATGCAGATAGATATCTGAAACAGCTCAGACAGATCGTGCCTGTCTCTTCTCATTGATGATAAAGAGGCTCTGGATGATGGGTTCTCATGGAGATGTCTGTGTTGTAGGTGAGGTGAATCCCACCTTGACTAGCTACATTGAGCAGGTTGGGGTAGCACAAAAAGAGAGCAAGACAGTGTTGAATGTAGTCTGTCCTTGTCTTGGCTGCGTGCTGTCTCATTTGCTAAACCTATGTGTCTTCCTTTGCTCAAGAAACTACCCTTCATTTTGGTTCCTTGCTGGCCAAGAGCTGGAGGGATGTTATCCAGACAGCAACTGGAAGACACAGTTAAACACCTCTCAGAAGTGCTCCTAGCAAAGGTGCTAGGACAGAGCTCCAAGCCTGTACCAGCTCTGGACTAAGGGGCATTTTAAGCAACTGAAGGCAGAAAGCATAGGTAGGAATGGAGCACTTTTGTCCCTGTTTCATCCTTTCATACTGAGGCCAAGCAGCTGCTAGCATAGGTCAGGGGTTACTCGGATACTTCTCAGGAGCTCCTGACCTTGTGTGTGTGCCCAAACAGCAGTCCTGTTGTATTACAGTGGGGAAAGACATGAGACCTCTAAATTTGGAGCTGGGACAAGGGCATGGGGACTACAGATTGTGGATTAGCAAATGATAGCAGCAGGAGCCCTGTGGTGCCTCTACTAGGGCTGCACATCTGGGTGTTCCAGGCTTGGTGGGTAAAACCCTTTCTGTTAGGGGAGAAAAAAGCTTTTTCCTAACACTGAAGCGCTATTAAATGCTGTAATGGGGCTTTGGGACTGATGGAGCCAGTTTCTGTAGTTTTGTATCCCACTTGAGCTGAACCTTCACGGTTGCTCTGAAGACCCTGGTGTAGCCTGCAGGGAGCAGGTTGGAGGAGACCCAGAGCTGTTCTTGAAAGAACTGGAAGAACAAAGCTGAGCTGACTGGAAGGAATAAGGCCTCGTAGCCCGGGGAGGATTTTCTTGACTGGCTGAGTTTTCCCCTTTGATTGGGAGCACTTGTTCCGTCATGCCTTTTGCTGGGGAAGAATTAGCCCGGTGGCAGAAATATGATGCACCGGGTGTTTTGGGAGTGAAAAACCTGTCCACAGCAAGAGCCTGCAGAGCTTGAACTCAGCCTTTGAGTCCCTGTGCTGGCAGCTGGTTGCAAGCCTGCTCGGCAGGGGAGGGTGCCGTGCCAGGCTCTTTACCCTCAGTCTCATGCCTGTGTAGTCAGCATTAAATCCTAGGACCTCGAAGAAAACCAGAGTCAGTTTTATACCCCACTTTTTGTTACTGAAACTCATGCTATAATTCCCATCGGTTCAGATACCCATAAAATGGTGGTTAGCTCTGGAGAGTCTCTGGAAGTCTGTGTGCACTACAGTCGCTTCAAACTTTGCAATAGCAGGGAATTTATTAGAGGAAAAAATTCTGGCTGACCTAGGTGGGAAGCACACATACCATGCTACAGAAAAAGGCAAAAAAATACCTTATATTCCATTATATAGTTTATTTCCCTCACTTCACAATGCATCTGATCTCTCCCTGCTCTCTCTCCCAGCTACACGTGTCTACCACAAGCTTTTCTACTTTCCAACTCATGCTTCTAGGGGACGGAGAGGGCAAGGGAGAGTGTATGAAAACCTTCAGGAGGCTTTTAATTCAGGAAGGAAGGTATATCGGGGCCTTGTAGTTAAGGCTCACAGTGTGTGTTTTGCTCTGATACTTTCCTTGTTGTCTTTCCCCTCTGAACTTTGGTGTAATCAATAGCATCCGTGTTTGAAGAGCGTCCCAGCAGAGAGGCATCTGGCACAGCATCGGGTCCTTGCAGCTCCTTGGCGTTTCTGCTGCACGTAGCCTCTTGCCTGGTCAACAAGTGCATTGTCAGTGGCACTGAACAGGGAGTGTGCGCCTGCCCCTTTTGCCTGCTCACCCAAGGTAATTCCTTCTGTTACTCCTTCCACATGGCAAAAACAAGTCAGAAAGGGGGAGATGTTAACGCAGGGTTTTGGTTTGCAAAATGATACCTGCAGTGCCTTGCTGTGCTCTGTTACTCATGTGCAAAACCCTGAGCCCAATCCACAAGGAGTGGTATCGTGCTAGTACTGGCTTTTTGCTGTGATCAGCCTGCTGCCAGTTGGATGTGCTCCAGCAAAACGGTGCTTTTTACTTGTTAATTTTTGCCACTGACAGTATGCTCACTGCCTTGTCAACAGGAGGCGGTTCATAGGTCTCTGGGAGATGTGCATCGTCGTCAGTCAGCTGTTTGCTCTCCTGGTTGAACAGGCACGTGTACGGGTCTTTGAAAGCTGGTGGGAGAAACCAGGATCCATCAGTCTCTTTCACGAAGGTTTTGTAACTATATGACCTTCCTAACTAATTTCCCTATTTCCCCAATAATATATATATGTGTAACTAAATCTAGGCAGACAAGGCTATATCAAGCCTTAGGCATGGAAAATCGTGTAATATGATAAAGTTGCCTATTGTGTCCAGGGTAGAGCTAACCTCGTCGCACCAAGAACTTCCTTAAGATCTTAGCTTTAGGGTGGGAAGACAACTCTCATCACAGGGAACCCCAGTTCCCTCCCATACTTCACCAAAGGCTGCTTTGGTTTCTGATTCAGCTCTGCAAATACCATCTAGTGGCTTCAAACTGGATATGAAGTCGGCTGGTATTATTTCCCCTGTGAAGGCTAGAGCGAGGGAGAGAAAATTAAAGCAACTTGTCTTAACCTGAATCAGCATTGCGGAGTTGCGAGCGTGTCTCTGTAGAGCCTAGTGAAAGGTCCATGCCTTATCTGGCTTGATACTTTGCTGGTTGCACAACTCGCACATCCCATAGATGCAAATATTTTCCTGGGGTTGGCCCCAGTTGCCCAAGGAGGGTGTTTGTTCAGATTCTTATGCTTTGCAATTAATACAAGCTTGCAGTTAATATAAGCTTCTCAACTCTATGTGAGAGAAAGAAGGGGAAATGGTGCTAGGTGTTTTTTTTTCCCTTCTCCCTGTTGTTGTTCCTCACCAGCTGGCTACTTTGAAACGAGCACATTGTGTTTTTTTTCCTTCAGAAGCAACGTGTCGTTGCAAATTCAGCTTCGGAGAGGTTGTGGGAGCTTTTGTCTGCTGGTGTTGCGGCTGCTGCAGGCAAGGCCCAGACAATATGGAGTGCTGTGGGTACCCAGCCTGTGAGCTGGGTCTGGTCGAAGTGGATGCCAGCCCAGCCAACCAGCATGGTCCTTATTCCCTGGTGCATTCCCACACTTGCTCAGCGGCGGCTGGGAGATGCTAGACCTGCCTTGCTCCTTCGTATTGTCGCCCAGATCATGCAAGAGCAGCAAAGTTCACACCACAGGATGTTGTCAAAGGAATCTGAACCTGGTGCATTGCAAATCAATATCTTTTCTCTGCTTTGTTGAGCTAAGGCAGCATTATCTCAAGAGGGCTGTATGAAATGTGCTTGTCACAGCTGTGCCAGGCACCGACACAGCTCATGGAGATATTCATGCACGTTCACTCCTGAGCTACTGGATGAAAATTGGCTTCTTTAGAGGGTAAATTCCCTCCATTTTAGTACAGGTTCAAAAAAAGGTATCCAGTTTAGACCTGGAGAGCATACTTCATCTTTAGGTATAGCAGCAAAACCTTGAGTAAACCTCAAAGTTTGTGGTTCATTGTATTTTCTAGAGTACTCTCTGAACTTACTTTTTTGTGCTCTTCAAGAGCAGCGATTCCTTTGGTGCTGTAGAATAAAAGAAGCACTTGCTTAAGTGGAGGAGTTGTCACCCTATGAAACTCAACCTGGGCCATCAGCTGTGTTTCACAGGGATCTCAACCGATCACATTGATGTCGTCTTCAGACCTTGCAGCCATTTGGAAGTCTTTGGGGGGGGTGGAGAAGGCCAACTACGTGAATTTTTGTATCTGGTCAGGGTTTTTGACTGTTAGCTTAAGTCAGATTTCCTGTTTGAGTTGACATAGTATGTCCTGAGTTTGATCAAAAATACGTGGAAGTAAGGGCAAATGAAGCCTGTGGAATGGCAGCCACCACTTGAAACAGCTTCTTTATGGTAGATCTCCATTTGGGTAAGAAATACTAACTTCAAATACACTTTTTTTCAATGCAGGTGTTACACCTTCTCTGTCTTGTCTTAGCTGTGCAGGTGAAAGGCAAAAATCATTATATGAGGTGATAAAATATTTGTGATTAGCAGGGGTTTGAGTCCAGATCCTAGACCCTAATCAGCCTCTGATGGAAGGAATTAATTTGGAATGAGACCTTTACCCCAAGTTTTTAAGAATGTCAACTTACCCTCACAATCCAAACTCCAGCTTTCAGAGCTCAATGCTTTCCTTGCTGTTGGAGTATGAATTTTCCTCTTGTGTTAATATACTCACTTTCTACAAAATGCTGCAGCATCTCTTTTTGCTTAAGTAGTGTTTCAGGTTAAAGCTGGCTGGTTTGACATGCAAGCTGGTGGTTTTCTATGGGCTTTTTCTGTTTTTTCAAAAAGCTTTTTGCAAACATTTGATTCATTTTTTTGAATTTAATTTTATTTTTACAGTTGAAGTTCCTGTGTGGGAACAATGAGAGCTATGTAGGAATCGTACCCACTACACCACGCCATGGCCTTGAAGGTTCATTGTAGGGACACATGGTCCTCAGGGAGTAGCTTTCTGAAAATAAGAGGATTTAAAGGCGAAATCAAGCAGCAGTTTATTTCCAGTTAGGTGTGAATGACGTCCAAGAGTGAGAAACTGCTGTGTGTGCCTTAGGAGCCCTGAGAAACAGCACTGGTGAGCTCTGCTGCTGTCAGATGAAGCAGGGAGGCTTTATCAGCATATCACTGCTTTCTGAAATCTCACCTGTGGCTTGTCTCTCCGCCAGGCTCCTGTGAAATCATGTGATCACATTTGAGATCTCACAATACTGGCAAGACTGTAAAAATTCAGAGTTCAAGCTTAATCTCTGAATTTATTCTTCTAAGGAAGGAGATTTTGTCTTACCAAGGATTTGAGGAGAAATGGACCCATAAAGTAGAGCCCCTGAGTGCAGATATTTGGTTGGTTCTCTGCTCCCTTTAAGAAAAAAAAAAAACAAACCACCAAAACTCTGAAAGAGCTGCTTGTTCAAAAATGAAGACTTTCTGTAGTTGTTCCTGTGACTGTTTCCTCACGGGGATCATTTCCATATCTTATGAGTAATTTTTGAGTCCAACTCTTAAGCTCACAAGACAGATCATGTCGTGACAAGAGCTAGGAAGTTTGCATCATCTGATTAGACTGGATCATCTTCAACAGTGCTGGTTCATGTCACCTGTCTGTTTTCTTGCTTGCTTTTTCCTAACCACTGGGGGGAAGGAAAAAAACCCCAAACAGCCTTGTGACACTTAGCATTACTCAAACACTCTTGCAGTCTTGAATGGTCAGCCAGGCACCATGGACAAATTTTGTGGGTGTGGGTGAGCAGAATTGGAGAGGAACCCCTAGACCATGCATAGGATCAGGCCCCTACCACTTGAACAGCAACTTCATAGCTGTTACGATTCGTATTTATAGTAGTAGACCAAAAAAAGCCTGAAGGTGTGAAAAGGGATGCAGCCACCACTCTGAGCAAGCACATAGACCGTGGTCTTTTGGTGCACATCCCATCTCTATGTCCCACCAGCCCTGCCTGGAGCCTCTTTAGTGGTATTTGCCGTAGCCCAGGAGATAGTTGTATGAGGTTTTTGGTGCCCTGAGGTCCAGTTTTCAACCCCCTTTCCAGAAAGCATGGCTTATGTATCAGAGCTTCAGTTCTTGTGTCTTTGCTGGTGTTTGTGAGGGCAGATGCTGAATACAGTGGTAACCAATAGAATAAAAGGTCAGGACTGATTTGCTGGTGGCTGGGGGGCTGATGGTGGCAAAGGGCGATAGTGTGAAATGCTCCCAGCAATTGGTGATTTGCAGTGATGTAGGTCATTTAACAGATCTTCCCAACCCCGCCCAATCTAATAGCATATAGAAAATATAATAAATTGTACTTATAATAATAAAGTTGTATTATTATATGCTGGGGGATTGAAGGCAGATGCTTGGATTTTTCCCAGTGGGCTGAAGGGAGGTTCAGGTTTTGTTTTGTTTTATTTATTATATTTTAAACCAAAGCCAAAGAACCATGAGTCAGCTTGATCTTTGCTGCAGCAGTTCCTCTGCTGTGGTCCCCAGGCATTGTCTAACAGACACCTGCACCTCCACTAGGATGGATGAACCCAGAGACTGCTATGTAACATGTGCAGACTTATTTTTGTCACCCCCCCCCTCGCAGAAACTCCTCAGGGAGGCTCTGTGTGTCCTTAGGAACCAGTGGAAGGGGAAAGGAGGGGATGCTTTGTGCTTCTTAACAGAGGGTTCTGGGAAGACACTCAGCTGCTGATCCCAGGAGCAAGTTCTCTGGGCCAGCGCCCACCAGCACCATGTGCAATTCCTCATGGCAGCCAGATCTCTAGGGAAGAGGAAACAACTCAGTCACCTCCTTCCTTCTTCTGCTTTATGATTGCTGACTTTTATAGCTGCTCTGTAGGCATGCTCTGTGCCTCCCTGGCTGAATGAAGGTGTATTTTTAACCCTTCCTTTCCCAGGAAATGTCAGTCTGCCTTGCTACTGTCTCAAGATGCTGAGGGGGATAAGTGCTCCAAGTGGGCTAAGGTTGAAAATTAAAATAGACCAAGTGAGATCCTCAGCCAGTGTTGACTGCCTTGGCTTTAGTGGCTTCACTGCAGGGACGCTACTTTTTACCCTTTCCTTAATGTGATCCTTCAAGGCTAAATCTCAGTTTTGGGACTCGCGCGTTTGGTTCTGACTCCTCAGCTTGGGCTGTCCTCTCCCTTTCTGTGGGAAACTAAAAAATCCTGCACCTTGTCCATACTACACATGCACAGTGGCTTAGGGTTGTCGGGAGAAGTCAGCTTTGAAGTTCTAAGTTTGCCTTTTGTGGTTATGGTTTTTTCAGGCCAAATACAGAATTGTTTGCACGAGCCTTATAAAGACCAAGAATAAATCGAATCAACACTACTGTGTTTCTTTTTTAAACGTCTCTGCAATGTGTGCTTCCCCAGCATTGCAGAGTTGTGCTTCGGCAGCAGGATCAGGAAGCGTAAGAGGCTAGTGGGAGATGGCTGGACAATGGGAAAGAAAATGGGAAGCTGTATATACAAGCCTGGTAAAAAGAAGTGATGTTTATAGCTTGGGGACCTCATTGTGGCAAGGTGTTAGGGAAGTCACTGGCTTCAGAAGATACAGATTTGAGTGTTGTATGGACAGCAGGGACAACCAGAGTTAAAAGGAAAAAAATTCTCCGAAGTGGAAACTTTGGTGTAGGAGCCCCCTTTTTTGTTTGCAGATCATCTGGCAGGATGAGACCCTGCTCTGGCACCAAAGATGGTTTCCGCTGGAAAGAGTAAAAGAAGGTTTTGGGCTATGTGAGAATCCCCTATAACATCTTTCATGCCTGGCCATCGCTTACACTGCCCTAATGAAGTTACATTACAGTAATTAGTGTATTACAGTTCAAAGTTCAAAAGTCTTTTTTTTTCTTTCTGTCTGTCTTATGTGTGTGACCTTTTCTTACTGCTGTGTGGGGTTTGCCTGGGGAGTTTGCTGTGCAGAGATTGATCTGTGATGGAGGTGCATTGCCATGCCTGACAAAAGGATGCTTCATCTAGAAGGGCACCTGTGGGCTCACATTGCCCTGTTTTACTTTCCCCAAGCTGTGACTCTTCCAGCTCATGCTGCAGACATTTTGGGCTGTACTTTGCATGGTCTCTTTCTTTGTGTACTCTCAGGAGAAAACAGGTGCTGAAGAACAGGGTGAAATCCTGTCTGTGGTGTTGTAAGCACCAGCTGTGTCTGGTCACCAGGTACCTGCCAGGGTGGTACAAACTGTGGGCAGGTGCTGGTCTCTGGCTGACTTCTCCTCCTAAAGACATTCTCTCTCTAAAGACTTGAAGGTTTTCTTCTTTCTGTTTGCAGTTGGGAGCTCGTGTCCAAGCTCCCTTGCATGTTTTTGTGCATTCACTTCTTCCACAGTGAGTTGTTATCCCTGAAGCTCAGGGCATGGTGTGCTTCCTATCTGTACCTCTTTCAAACAAGAAATTCTCATTAATGTGACTGGAGAGAGCACTTGCTAGTGCTGTCATGCTGGTCCAAGTGAGGATCAGAGCCCTGTGTTGCCACTTTCTCCATCAATTGTTGATCTGTGTAGAGGAACACCTAAGTTGAGTCAGAGGTAGGGCAGGGTCTCCGGAGCTTGATGCCCACATCAAGTGCAGTGCTAAGCCCAGATCTGGATCTGTTCATTGCCTCTACCGGGGATGTCCTGAGGGACTGGGGATCAATTGAGGGATTTCAAGAAGATGTAGGTACACCTAACCTTTAGGCACTATCAGAGGGACCTCAACCACTCTGCTGTTCTCAGAGGCTTTGCTTATTTGTTCATCAGCTTGTCAGGCTTCAGTGTTGAGGTGGAGCCACATCTCACACAGGCTTGGTGTCTCGCTTTTCTGTGGTTTCTTTTCAGTCCTAGTGTGCCTGTGGATGCTGGCTGTGAGCCCAACCAAATCCTGCATGTTGTCATTGCTGTGGACTCCCAAGGAAGCTCTGGAAGGAAACCCCCCCTGCTTCTGCTGATTGTGCAGGTCTGCCAGCAGATGCTGGAGGCTGCGACGGAGGTGATGGAGTAGGTGTTGTGCTCCTGTCCCCTGCATAATCAATCGCAGCCATTGATGAGAAGCATAGTCTTGTGGCAAAAGTTCAAACGTGGGGGAGCAGAAATCCCCAGCTTTACCATAACTTTCCTGTGTGACCGTCAGCGAGTCACTTAATTGGTGTGGGTTCCTCATTGCAGGGTGGAGTTACTATTTCCTTGATCTGTTACGCCGTGTGTTCCCGGGGGGTGGGATATATGAACCTGCGTGGAGGCTACTCGGAGTTGAAGAAGCGTGTCTTCTGTGTCCATGCTGTGACGCTTGCAAGACAGGCAGGATGAGTCCCTGTGCAGTGTCCCTTTGTTGCTCCAGAGCCAAAAAAAGGAGATTCCTCCCTTTTCAGTATGGAGAGCTGTAATCTGAGCATCTTCAGTCTTATTTGCAGCAGGTCTGTGCTGTGACAGTGATGCATTTAAATAACCCACCCACAGCAACATTGCTTGGGTTTTTTTAAAATCCAGACTGCTGCAGAGAGGGGACATGAGCATCACATTAACAAGGCTATTGTGGCTGAGATGCACAAGCAGCAAAGTGAGGTTTGGGTAATCTGGGACCCAAACTTAAAGTCTGCTGATCCAAACTTAAATCTCATGCCTTAACCTTTGGACCTCTCTGTTTCTATCAGTGTTGTGTGATGGTTGCTCAGTATTGCACACACAATGCATTGGTTGGCTCTGCCTGGCTTCAGACCTGATCGTGACAAATTCATTTGCTTTGGCTGTTGAAGGGCTGGGCTTGGAGGTCTTCTCCAGACCTCTCTGCCAGCCATGCTCAGTGTCCCCATCCCTCTAGGTTGCAGCTGGCTGGTGCTACAGCTGCTGGGTCCATAAATCAGCAGTGTGCCCCTGAATATCTGCTGCATAACGACTGATGCATATTCATGCTTGTGACGGCATTGTGTCACCCTGCTAATAACATGTCCTGGTGGGAAGGAGAGCAGGGACGGGGTCCCAGCAGCAGGTGCCTGCTCCCTTCCTTTTATCTCCTCTTCCCACTGCCCCCTTGTCGTTGGCTCCCTAAGATGCCCCATTGCTTGCTTTTCTAATGCATTTTCCCCAACTCCTTCTCCCAGATTTGCTAAAGTGAGCCCTGCAGGTTTGCTTTTTGTTGTGCTACCTTCTTCCCCTTTGTCCCTGCTCTGCTAATAAATAAGGGTATGTGCCTGCAAAGGTGCTGCAAGGGCTAAATGAATGCAGAAGGATGATCGTTATATTTGATCACATAAATTAAATGGCTTACTAATAAAGGAAACACTCTAGAAGTATCTGATTTTGGCTGTTTGGGGTCACTCAAGCTGTTCCTTTGAGCTCTGTCTCTGAACGAACTGTATGAGCAGCTTTTTATCAGTGTCCCATTGGGAATGGAAAGGCAAGAAGGAGCTTTTTGTCTCACGTGAAGACCGCGGATGGGAAGTCACATTGCCTGAATTTAGTTCCCAGCTTTACCAGCCATTGATGACTTTGGGCTGTTCCCTTGGCTTGTTTGCATCCCCTTGCCTGTCTGTACAACAAGGAGGATGGTGTTTCTGCTCATGCATGGCCACCAGCTGCAGCTCTAGCACTGGGAGCTCCATCTCTTGCAGCTTGGTGGCAAGATCTGAATTTGTCCCTTCTTATGGTGTTGCAGCAGAGAGCCAGGTGGATACGACCTGCTGTAGAGTGATGGCAGGACTGGTGGGTCCCTGGAGAGGCTGTACCTTTCCCCGGCAGCTTGTTTGCGGCTGTTCCTTTCGTCACCAAGAGGACCAGGCAGAAGACATCAGGTACCTTAGGAAACCAGCCTGGAGACAGCATCTCTTGTAATCCCACCCCATTACTGGGCAGCATTTGCCCCAAAGCCTGATGTTCTCTCTCCCTGTTAATAGCTGTAATTACAGATATGCACTTACACTGGCGCTGCGTACTCGTCTGGTCCAAGTTTCTACTTCATTCCGCCTTATATCTTGTGGGAAAATCAATACAATTTGGTACTGAGTCTAGCAAGTCAAGAGATTGCTCAGAGCCTGGGTTCGTGGTTGCCTACCACACATTTTAGCAGTTATAGTTATTGTCTATAATGTGGGTCTTGTTTTAAACTTTCCTGAGTACCTGTCCATCTCTTCATATGCTCACGGTACATCATGC
This sequence comes from Aptenodytes forsteri, assembly GCF_000699145.1. NCBI lineage: Eukaryota > Metazoa > Chordata > Aves > Sphenisciformes > Spheniscidae > Aptenodytes > Aptenodytes forsteri. The sequence continues at coordinate 912,474 of NW_008795027.1, read as the reverse complement.
CACCTTTCACCCATCCCATTTATGTTTATAGATGGGATTTTAATGCAAAGGAAGGTTAAAAGCTGCCTCTTCTCTTGAGCTCCGCCTTGGCCTCTCTATTGCGCAGAGTATGTTCTTCATTTGTTTATCTGAAAAAGGCTGGGAGGCCTGGGAGAAGTCTCTTTTTCCAGGGCAAGGTGGAGAGCTGCCAGCCCAGGCGGGGAAGCGTCTGCCTCTGAGCCACCTGCTCGGCCCTGGGAGGCTGGAGAGGAGATGAAAGCGGAGGAGCCCTGGCAGTTTGCAGTCTTCTGTATCTCTGCAGTGAGAGCTTTTCCTCCCCCACACCGTTTTCCCACATGCGTTGGCAGAGTCAACACTAGGTCCTAAGTCCTGACTGCAAGATAAGAGCTCAGTTTTTATTCAATTGTCCCCTGCTGTCCCAGCCTGCTTTGTGGTGTGTTCATGCCTTCATGCATCCACCTTTACCAGGCTTTCAGACAAAACTCCAGTCTCCTCTTTCCTTATACAGGCTACTCTTGCTCATCTAGAGTCTCAAACAACGCATAAGTGTTAGATCATAAATCACAGGCATAACTTAAAAACTGTCTTTGATTTCTTCAAACTGCTGGCCCTGCCAGATGCAGACAACTGGTGTTTTCAGCTAGTGACTTAGGTGCTAGCCCAGGTGGTCTCTCCCATCTGCTTGTGTTTTTTTTTTTAAGGGTCTGTGTTCAGCAGTGGGGTGGGACGTATCATTTGCTTGCCTGTTTCTTTCAGACCTTTCCATGGACTGGCAGCAAGTAACCTGCAGAGCAGCATGCTTTCTCTCTGTGGAAGTTAGCTTGGAAGATTGGCTCTTCTGCAGAGACTATGGTGGGACAGGCTCCTTGCTTTCAAGGAGAAGGGTAGAGTGGTGATGGTGGGAGGCGAGGATCCCACTGTGACTTGCAAGCATGTCCCAGCACCTGCCAGAGCTTCCTGATGGTGTGCTTCTTCCCATGCCATGTTCATGATGCTCGAGACATGGGCATGAGCAGTCCTGGTTTATAAGCTCCTGAGATAAGGGGCCTGCTAATCTTTCTTTGGAGTATAGTAATTTTGGTGGCCTGTGTTGGCTGGGGGGGCAATCCCTTCATCCAGAGGGAAGGCTCTTGGGTAGCTAGTTTGTTCTTTGGGTTTATTGCATTACTGACGTGTAGGTTGTTTGCGGTTTTGGGTGGTTTTTAGGCATAGCTGCCTACCTGTTGTTTTTCTTAGAGTAAGCTGGCAACAAAGAACTTTATTAAGAATATTTATTATTTGAGAGGGAAAGTAAGAACAGCGTAGCCGGACCCACTTACTGCTAACAATGATTGCGCAGCTTTGTCTTTTACTCAACTATCAGACTGAAGGAGGAACCAGGGAACAGAAAACAGGCAGCAGCTTTGGTGAGGATGGTACTATCTTGTTTTCCTTTGTCCTTCCATTTCTTCTGGAGAGGGAAGACGAGCAGGGACTTCACAAGCCTTTTGTGGTTGGGTAGTCTCTGGCAGAGGGGTTGTGTTGCCAGAGGTGCTTCAACTGGAAACTGTGCAAGGGCTGGGCCCAGTGCAAGGACCCGTCCATGCCTGTTCAAGACCTTGTGCAAAGCCATGGCTTGCACCTTGCTGCTGGGACATGTTTATGGCCGCTGTGTAGAGGCAATCCCTCTCTTCCAGACCTGCCTGTGCCTCAAACCTGCCCGCAGCTTTCTGCTATTCTTCCTCCCAGGTTTCTCCTTGAATGTGTGCCTGTGTTTTGAGCCTCCTACACGATGTCATTCCTTACCCCTTTTCTTTTTTTCCTCTGGAGCAATATTTTTGTGCTCAGTCTCTTGGGACAGGCTGCCTCTTCCTTCAGATCTTGAAGAGCTTGCAGAGGATGGAAGAAGTCATTCTGTTCCTCTTAGGCTTTTTTCTTTTTTTCCCTTATAGAAGACACTTATTATCTCCAAGTCGTTTCTCCAAAGCAGGGCCACCATTTGCAACTTTTACTCCCATCTTTGGCATCCCTCTCTCTTTTTTCATCTCTGGGCTGCATTGTCTGAGTTTGGCTTGCTGGCTGCATACCCGCAACAACAAGCATGTTGGGTTAGATTTGCAGCCCACTTTTTAATTTAAAAAGCAACAAATAAATTAAAATGAAGCATTGCATAGGCTGTGATTTGTAACAGAGCATCAGCTTGCCAGCCTCATTTCCCTAATCTCTTTCAGGCTGGGCAGGCCACAGAGAACATCAGCATGTTTTGACCCTTGAGTAAAAACAAAAGGTGGCATTTTACACCGCTGGAGAGGTTCCTTCAGTCCTTCCAGAGGCTGTATTTTGTGATGTTGGTGACAGTCTTGTGCATGAGCAAATGGAGGAGCCTGGACAGTCACCGGGGTGAGCCAGCAAGGTTTGCCTTGTCAATGTTCTAAAATCACTGAGTAGGATTCCTGACTTGCGGGTGTGGTGGACTGCTGGTAAAAGGCTGAGGTGACCATTGCTCTCCTAGAGGACTGCAGACCACTTGTGCCTGCAGGGCATCTCTGCCGAAGGGAAATAAAATCACTCTGTGGCATTTGTGGCTAAGGGCTCCTTGGTTCCTGTGGACAGGGCTTTTGGAGGAAAGGGCACCCAATCTGAGACGTGTCCAAACAGATTTGCAGAGGTGAAACTGACTTCTGATGTCTTTAAATGCAGAGATTCCCAATGGACAGATAGAGGGTAAATGTTCAGTAATGAACAGTTGTAAAACTTCTGTCATGGCTGGCCTCAGTATGGCAGTGCTGTGCAAGAATCTGTCTCTTGGCTTGTTTAGTTGGCTTGGTGCCCATCCTGGGGGAGAAACAAGGTGAGGGGAGGAAAGGGAGGACACAGAGAAAGCTCCTTCAGTGGTCCTGTTGGAAGGGTGTCAGAGCCTCCCTCATGGTGAATGTGTTGGGAACCCACTGCAAATCCCTGTTGCTTGACACCTGAGCTTTTCTTGAAACTGTGGTGGTGTGATGGGATGTACTGATGGGGGCCAAGCCCCTTGAGTTCCTCACCTCTGCTTCTGCCCAGTGAGTTTCTGGAGGTTTCACAGTCAGGTCCCCAAAACCACCTCTCCCCCTGCAGATGAAGCTGTGTGCTGGAGAAGAGGGACCATGAAGAAGGTCAGGTTGTTCTTTGCAGGACACAGCTGGGTCTCTGGGTAGCACCTGTAACCTTGATGCCTACACCTGCTTTAGGTCTTAGCCCTGCGAAAGCTTGCGCCAAACATCTCGGTCCTCGCTTCTGCGGGCAAAGCTTCCGTGCTGCCCAGCATGCGCAGGCAGGGGAGAAGATAAGGAGATGTGCCTTCTGCCCTCACCTATACCTTCATCCCCTCCCTGCAAGACAAAGGTAGGATGCTCGTGCCCACTGGGGCTGGGCGCTTGCTCTCCTAGCTTCCTGCACAAGGCTGGCAGATGTTTCTTGTTTACTGGAGCTGTGTGGCTCTGGCTACTGGGCTGGGAGCAGCTGCTGCTGCCAGGCGGAAGCACTCGGCGAGGCTTTCCTAGACAGCTTTGAACAGGAGCCAGGAGCCCTCTCGCTACAGGAGAAAATCCACAAGGTCAGGAAATACAGCAGCGGCAGCTCTGGCTCCACACTGGGGCTGTCGGCTTGGCATGCGGACCCCAGCCCTCCTCTTCCTGGACGGTGCTCCCGAACGGCTTTCCTCCTCGCCGTCTTGCTCAGCTGTTTGACAGCCCTGCGTGGCTTTTGGGGGTGCAAAGTTGAGTGCTGCGGAGGTGATAAATTTGGATAGGCAGGGAAAACACCAGACGGCAACCTGGGTCAGGCTTTCAGATCTTGAAGAGCTTGCAGAGGATGGAAAGCACTGTTCAGGTGATAAATTTGGATAGGCAGGGAAAACACCAGACGGCAACCTGGGTCAGGCTTTCAGATCTTGAAGAGCTTGCAGAGGATGGAAGAAGCACTGTTCCTGCTCAGCATGGGACTGGGAGGCTGTGCTTTCATGTTTCTCTTTGTTATTTTGTGGTCAGCTCTGTCTGGGCTCTGGGTTAGCTGCTGAGAAATAGAAACTCTTGTTTATCCTCCTCTGGAAATCCTCGCATCAGGACAAGCTTTCACAACAACCAACAGGCTGTAAACCTCCGTCCGGTGTGTCCCCAGACTGAGTGTGAAAACTTGGGGTGTCTGTTACTATCTCTCTGGCAGGAGCCTCACTCTCTTCCCTGCCTCTGTTTTTTAGGAGAGCCAAAAACATTGTCTTTGGCTGTTCCTTGAACCAGCCCATGCGGCGGTGGTGATGTTCATGTGGCGCTGAGGAACAGCCTCCCCTGCGTCGAAACCTGTGCGTGCATCAATGAGCAGCCTTGCTCTTGCCATGTTCAGGAGCAAAGAGTGTGATGGGGAGCTATGAGATGGTGTTGGTAAGGTCAACTTAGGGACAAGACCAGCTGCCCAACTCTAACAAAGCTTGGTTATATGGAAATCCCCGCTTTCCCCACAGCCTTTGGCCAGGCTCCCTCTCCTGTGGCATTTGCACATGCTCTGATGAGAAGTTGGGTCTGCACGCTCCCTGTGAAGAGCTTGCATCGTGGATCCTTTTGGAAAGGAAGCGAGCTCATCTGAACATTGATTTTTAGCACACGTTAATTCAGACAGCTCTCGCGCCCAGAGCTGTCCATGATTCCCCACACTCTTGCTCTACATTAGGACACATTTTGCAGCAATGGTATGAAACAGTTGGGTGGGCTGCAGAATCTCTCCTGCCATTGCCGGGGTGAGGATGGTATGCAGAGCGGTGAAGAGGTGCCAGCACCTTCTAGGTACGGTGTGAGTGAGCAAACACCAACGTTGCAGAGTTCTTGTATGTAAATTGTCCATGTGCTGGCCGTGAGTGGTGGAAAGCAATAGCTTTTTTGCCCCCCTCATTTTCCCTGCCTCCTGGGTGGGTGCAGAGCAGGGAGACATGGTTCTGTGTTTCTCTGGAGGAGCCAGAGCTCAAAGCTCTGGGCTGGGGTAGTGATGTGCAGGGCTTGCTGGTGTGTGGTTGCCCCTCCGCTGTGCAGCAGAGCTCAGTGGCTCAGCTGGGGTCTGGAGCAGGGGAAGACCCTTAAGCTGCTGTGGGTGACTGCCTCGGCCCCCACCTCCTGCTGCAGTGTGGACCAGCAGGCTGGTGTGGCTCTGTGGCCTGGGGGTCTTCTGAAGGGATAGGCCAAGTAGTGCCTTCCACTGGGGTGGGCTTGTGGGAGGACCCCCTCCTCGAGGACTCATGTCTTCTCCTCCCTATACAGAGTCCAGGTTTTTCTCACTGCCTTAGCAAGTCCCATAGACTTGGGTGGTTGTGCAGTTTCTCTTGAGCATCATCGCGGCAGCTACTCCATCATCAGTACTAGATGCAGAGCAAGGTCCATCATAGCCACTGTAGGCCTTTATTTGCAGCCGCCGTGTGTTTTGATAGGGGTTGCAGATCTCCTTGCTCTGTATGAAAGATGAGAGCTGGTTGCAGAGTTTCTTCAGACCCTCAAGACCCCTCTGTGTTTAGCTGTGAAGCTGTTCTGCTGCAGGAGCGATCCCCTTCTGGCCAGCAGTGTTGGTGAGACAGTCAGTGTTTACTCCTCAGTCCCCATTTCAGCCTGTCACCGTCCCTCGGTGTAATTGTCTCTTCCCATCCGAGAGAGATGAGAAGCCTGGGGTGGGGCTTTCTCTTGTCCCTGAGAAGTAGTGTATGTGAGAAATTCATATATGTGAAGGCGTGCATTAATGGAGCAGAGCAACGTGCGCATGGTCAATTAGTGTGATCACTTAGATTGTCTCCTGTAGCCTTGCTTTCAACCTGCATCTCTTCCTTGGCCGCCAGAACAGAGGCACATCGGACTTTTCTGGGAAGCAGTGGCACTTTCAGATATGGACCTAGGGTATCACATTATTTGCACCTCATTTCCCCCACCATCACCACTTTTCCACCATGCGCAACGACCTTCAGCTTCTCCAGCTGTGAAGAACGGCACAGCAACCAGAGGTCCCGCTTGGCATCATGTTTGTGCTCTGGTCGCTCTTTTGCACCCCCTCCCTTGCCCTTCTTCAGGATCCTGGATGCTGAGAAGGGCATGATCTTTGTTTGCCTTCCAGCTACCGAGACAGCAGCTCAGAAAAGGGCTTTGGCAAGAGGCAGTTGTGTCTGACTGCTCCCAGCTCAAGTGGGTGATTGAACTGTCTGAGTGGTTTCAGGTTGCAATCCGGTGGGGATTGAAGGCAGAAGGTTCTGGCCTCCTTTCCATTAAATCTTTGCCGCGTTAGCAAATGCATCAGATGAAGACTAGGTCTAGAGTGGCCTTTGCCAGCACAATTTGTACCAGCTTCCAGGGTTTCGGGAGAGGGGCTGGCGAGGAGGGCGGAGTGATTTAACTGTCCGGGGGGGCGGGGGAGGGTGTGGGGGGGGGTGTGGTGTCTAATCCCCATGCAATGGTGTTGCAGGCTGCATCGAATGGCAACAGGCCAGGAGAACGGTGAGCTTGTCTTCCCGCTACCCGCTGCGTTTCGGGTTGCTTCCCCAGAGCTCGCAGATTACAGCTGCGGACAAGTATCTGACCCTGGGGTGACGTTCAGTGGGCAGGGGTTGCAGTCCAGTGAGGGTGGATTTCTATTTAAACTTTCAGGGTTTTGTAATCTTCCTGAGTTAAAGTTCCTCTTTCTCGGTGGAGCTGGAGCAGAAATTTAAGGGTGGGTGTGTGTGTGTGAATTTTTTCCCACTGAAGGGCCGTGGCAAGTACATGCTGCTGCAGAAGTTGTGGTTTGCTCGTCCTGACCCTAATCATCATTCCCAGTTAGCACCTTTCATGATAGTGTCTCTTGCTCCCCTGTGGGGCATGCCAGCTTCATCTTTTGGGAGCAGCAGTGCCCCTTCTGCAGTCGTCCGGGAGGCATCATTAGCTGGAAGATGGGCAGAGGGTGTGGATGTGCCACCATCTCAAACCTGCCCTGTGGTTTGAGGTTTAACACAGCCTCGAGGGTGAAGACATGGAGCTAACAGTGTATTTGGGGGGGCTGGGACTTCTTCCCCGCTCCCATGGGCATTGACATCCAAACCACATTGGCCAAGGCTTTCAAATCTATCTAATGATTTTGGATCGCCAGCTTGAGATAAGGCAAATTGGAGACAGTGCTGAGCACTTCTGGAAAACGAGACCTCTTAAACTGGTTACTTTAGGGTTTACTTTTGATTTACACTGCCTGTACCTCTGGTTTTTTTATCAGTAACACTCCCTTACCTCTTGAGGTTTGCTCAGGGAATATGTGAAGTTTGCACGCAGACCATCAGGCTGAAGGATTGCAGCATATCACAGGATAAACATAGGTTTGTATCCAGTTTGATGGATTATTATTATTATTTTGCCTATTTTAAAGTAACCTTCATTACTAGTGGAGAATATTAGGTTAAATAGCTCTGGATGCTGCAGTTCCATGCTGTACTTTTAGACCAAGTTTCATGGTTGTAGGTGAGGCTATCTCACATTTGAGACCCCAGAGCATCGGACCATAAAAGCAAAAGAAAGGCAGTGGATCGTGGCAGCATGGTACAGGGCGACAGACGCAAATAAGTGTAACTTTCCCTGGCCAGATTCCCAGGGTAGTCAGCGTGCTGGGTGGGAAGAAGGTAAGAAAGCCCTTGACCCTTGGGGCACACAGGCCATCCCACCATCTCCCCATTTCCAGGCCAGGCTTGCCAGGGTGGTACATCTGCAAGCTTGAGATGAGAGACCAGGGTGGTCCTGGAGAGAATACCCTGAGGTGGCAATTTCATGGACAGCTTCATAAAGCTACATTAAAAGCATGTTGCATCTCTGATGGTAGCTTTCTGGTTTTCACCCCAAGGAGTGAGGGGTGGCTCCTTGCCATCCAGAATAGCAGTGAAATGGGTTTACCTTGTCCCATCCTCAATCCCTACTGAAGTCAAGCAACTTAAAAGACTGTTAAAACCTTAAGGGGTGCGTCCCTTCACCTCTGCCTTGCAGAATTAGGTGTCTCTGTTACAAGGTGCTGGATCCCAGACCTCGGTGTCTCTACCTCACAGCATTTGGGTGCTCCTGGGACGTGCAGGAAACATTGAGAACACTCAGTACCCGAGGAATGAGCCTGTATTTTGCAGATTTCTGACTTTCCCAGCAGAAAAGGGGGGCTGACTGCTCAGCCCTGCTGCAGAGCAGGCGGTGACAGGGAGGGACCCCCTCTCCTAATGCAGTGGTCGTGTTTCTCCTTGCAGGTGGTGGTGCTCCTGGAAGTCCTGAGCTGGGGTCAGCTGGAAGATGACCGAATACAAGCTGGTGGTGGTGGGAGCTGGTGGTGTCGGGAAGAGTGCTTTGACGATACAGCTCATTCAGAACCATTTCGTTGATGAGTATGACCCCACGATAGAGGTAAGTGGCTCTGGGCATGGGGTCACTCTGTCTCCGTGTTTTCCTCTTGCTCTTCTCCACCTTACCTCCAACCCAGAGCATGCTTGGCTTGGTTTCAAGTCTGAACTTGAGCAGGGATGTTCCTCTGCTTTGCAGAACTATTCTGAGTCGCTGTGCATGTGTTCGAAGGTCGCAGTGACCAACTTGTGCCTCCTGTAGAAGGACAGCAGTGTCTGCTGGAGAGAGACGGCGAGGGAGGCAGCAGAAGCAGGCAGGGCCAGGCAGGGGCTGAGAGGCAATACAAAAGTCCTTCTTTCTGATGAGATGACAGCGTAGGGAGGGGTTAAAGGTTTGGGATTGAAGAGCCATTTTATGCCTGTGCTTCCATTTATCCTCCTGTGAAATCAGAGTAAATATATTGACTTCTCATGCAGGATGTTTTGAGATTTACTGATGAAATGGGTTTTATCAGAGCTTGGTCGTATTATGTATGTCCTGCAGTTTGAGTGAGATGTGCCGAGCAGCTGAACCGTTGTGGTTCCCAGAGTGCTGCCTCTGTTCCATTGTGAGGAGTTAAAGGTTGATGTATGGGTCTCATAGTCAGTTGGGATGGTAGCACTGGCCTGTCTAGCTCAGCACCCTGCCTGGAGAAGCCGGCAGGGACTCTGTGCTCCTCTAGGC
>NW_008795027.1:850442-903337 GCF_000699145.1 Aptenodytes forsteri | reverse complement strand
CCCTTTTTTTTTTTTTTTTTTTTTTTTTTTACTTTTTAAAAACATATTCCATTCTCCGACTGCTTTCACTGTTGCTAGTGAGATGCTAATTACCCCCTGCATGACTTATACCTTCGTCTGGGGGAGATGTGGGCAGCAGCCGCTGCTCTGCAGGAGGAGTAAGTCCGCCCTGGGAAGGCAAATTACAGTTCTGTCATGCCTCTCGGACAATAACCTCCCTGTCTGCAGTCCTAAAGGATTCTCTATCAGATGTGTATAAATGCAGCTGTGGTTGCTGCAGTTGTTATTATTATCATAATGGCTAAAAGGCCCCAGCTGGGGTCAGAAATACATTGTGGTAGGTGTTGTATGTGTAGTCCCCACCCTGAAAGAGCTTACAACTTAAATAAACAAGCAAGACAAGGCTTGGTAGAAAGGCAGGAATAGTCTTACAATCCTACAGATGAGAAGGAGAGAAAGCACTTAAAAGCACGTGCTATTACGTCATTTGGCCAAGGTCACCTAGAAAGTCAGTGGCAGAGACTGGAATTTAATTTAAGGGCTCCCAAGTCTCAGTGCTGCACCTTGCTTATGGGTGCAGTTGCCCTCTTCCCCAGCTCACATGCTCATCACCAGTAGCATCGTATGCTTTTCTTAGAGACCTGTTCCAGGTTGTTTTCTGCAAAAGAGCTGCTGATGGAGAGCAACCTCCCTGGGGAGACGTCTGCATGGATGGGTCCTCTCTTGCACCTTAGGGTGGGCAGAGGCAGCTCTGACCCAGTGGTGTGTTGGGTTTTGGCATCCTATTTTTTTTCGTCTGCAGCTGCCCGCCCCCTGTACATACCCTGCAGGGAATTTTCTCCATATAAACAGGCAGCGGGGAATGTAAACCTTGCATGGCATTTCCCAGCACACCCTCTTCTCTTCCTGCCCACTCCTGCTGTGCCCAGGAGATACCTGCTCTCCTCCCCTGTTCCCCCTAGCCCCACTCTGCTCTTCTCCTCTTCTCTTCCTAAAGCAGCCACGAGCTGCTCTTTACCCCTCTCAGCCCTGGTGCTTTTCCACCTTGCAGGTCCCACCAGCCCTGATGCCTTTGCAGCTCCCTTGGTTGTGCCCTGCCTCACCCCCACCCCAGCCATCTTCTCACTCATTCTAGGGTGACTCCTTTTAATTATGCTTCATTTTATGGGGATTTAAGATGCACAGAGTTACCTGCCAGCCATCTGAATGTGACCAACAAACCACCCTCCTGTGACTAAGCTGCTTTGGATCATGCCCGGGAGCTGACTGTGACTGTTCAGCCAGCTAACAAACAGCACAGCAATGCTGAAATGAGCAGGATAAAAGGGAAAAATAAAGAGTATACATGCATGGAGCAAAGCCTTTACCCATCGCTTAAATGAATCGAGCGCAGGCTGTGCTGCAAAGGGGGGGGTGAGCAGGTTGGGGTGCACTGAGAAGATGCTCCCCAGGGCAGGAGGGGTGGAGAAGTGAGTTTGTCCCCTGTCTGGGGCAGAGACCCCGACTGAGTGCCAGCTCCCCTCCTGCCCTCCTGATTCACTAGTGCAAATGTCTGGCTTTGTAACTCAACGCCGGCAGACCTGCTATAGCATGCGCTCGCACGCCTGCTCTTAGGCTGCCCAGGAGCCTTAAGACCTTTATTTTGGGAACGGGAGGGCCAAGGCACCAAGGAAACTTATGTTGCTGGCAGTGTCCCGTAGTGAATGAGCGGGGATGGAATAAAGAGTCAGACTGTTTGGTTTGTCTTCCAGCTTTTAGCAGTCAGCTAGTAACGGGCTTCCCAAGCCTCTGGTCTTATCCTGTCTGTAGCGTTTAACAAATGGACCTCTTGGCCTGGTCCCCCAGCACACCTGGGGTGCTCCCAGCATCTGTCTGGGATCCTGAGTCTGAACCCCAAGCGGATGTTGTTTCTGCTGCCTGGCACTTCACAGCTGGGTCTGGCCACTTTCCTGTGTGCAAGGAGGTGGAGTAGGACATGGGGGGGGCTGCAGAGAAGCATTGAGGCTGCGGGGTGCCTGTGGCTGGACATGTGGGCTGGTGGTAGCTACCCCTGCAGTAGCAGCCACGTCACCTGGCAGTGTGGCAGGGATGGCTGAGCCGCCATCCCAAGCATCCTGTGGGGGATTGGATGAAGCTGGACACAAAGCAAGGGTGGGGAGAGCTTGTCCCCTTCCTTTGGGGAGTGGGGTGCAAAGTATCCTCCTCTGCAAGACTGTTAATGCCTTTGCTTTGTTAGCGAGCTAGCTGGCTGGCCTTACAGGCAGCCTATTGATGACCTGAGCTGAGGTGTGGGATCGCTTCTCCGTAGGCGTGCTGTCTGCTGGTGAGACCTCCTGTAACTGGGGACTTGGCAATTAATTGCAAACACGTGTGCCGAAAGGCTGGTCCTCTGGACACAAGCCAGGGCACAGGGGTGGGAGGATGCTCTGCTGGGCAGAGCAGGCACTGGGGTCCCCTTTGCTCATCCTGCCAGGCACTGGGACCCCGGAGGTGGAACCAGTGCTCCTCTACTTTGCACCAAGGAGGGTCCAGATACATTATTGATTAGAAATGGGAGCGCATCCCTGCAGGGCAGCCTGCCAGTTGCCTTCAGAGCGGTTGGCTGGAAGCCAGCCCATCACTCCACGCTTACTCCCGGTGGGTCAGCAGTCCCTTTTTTGGGAAGACACATCTGAGAAGGTCGTGGCACAGCAGATCTCATCTCCTCTGATTTTGTGGCCCTCTCAGCAAGGTGAGGAAAGACTTTAATTAGCCCCAGTAGATGATGATGTTGTAGTAATGAACCAAAGGGTGGAGGCTGTGTTGGCCCCATTCCCTTTCTGTGCCGCTGCTGGTCCTGTCGGTGACCTTTGCTGTGTCGGCTGTTTGTCTGCAGACCTGCAAAGCTCATCTGATAACATTGTTGTGGTCGTTGGAAGAGCAGCAGACATTTGAATTAATTTTAAACTGCAGCCGTAGCCTCTGTGAGTGGCTGCAAAGCACTGTTGTGGTCATGTTGCTGACTTGCACCTTTTTCATACCTTTGGTTTTGGCTTCCTTGTCTTGCTGAGAGTTGAGGATGCTGTGCCGTACTTGGGGGACGGCTATCGGAGAGGGATGAAGCTGTTCCTCTGTGCTGGGGCTGCCCCAGCAGCATCCCTGCTGATAAGACCGGGCACGGGTGAGAGGCATGGTGGGGAGGAGCGGTGCTTTGAGGAGCCTGCCTTGAAACCTTTTGAGGGATGCCCTGGGTGATTTCCAGGCCTTCTCACATCTGCGATGTTGCGATTGCCTCTGCTGCAGGGAAAACCCCCAACTTCAAAGGACCTGCCTGGATAGTTCTTACCTCTCCTGGAGCCCTCTGGGCACAGACTGGTTGTGGGAAACACCCTTTAAGGAGCGTGATTTTTTTTTTTTTTTTTTTTCTTCTCATGTTTGAAGAAGAGGTTTACCATCAAGGCCAGTTTGCAGCCTTACTGGTAGCATATCGCCTCTGGTGCCTGATCTGAGATGCGTTGGAGGTGCTGGATTTCCAGGTGATCTTAAACACCTTCCAGCCCTGCAGATCGCAGATGGTGGCTGGAAGCCCTAGCTGGCTGGAGCCGCCTTTCCTGGGTGTTCCTTTCCAGCACGCGGACAGGGTGGCAGCAGAAGGGATTAGCCAGGACTAAATAAAGCTTAGGAAATAGTTGTCGAGGGCTATGCAGTGTGGTAGAGACAAAGCTGCCCCTGGTCTGCCAGAGGCAGGGCTGGGAGCAGGGAGAGCAAGCCAGGGGCTGTCTTCTCTGTGGCTCTGCCAGAGAAGGGAAACCTGCTTAGCTGCTCCCTTTTTCTTTTTTTTCTTCCTTTTCCTTTTTCTCCCACTTTTGAAACAGATTGAGTCAGCTATTTAATGGGAGCTAAACCCAGGCAGAGCGTGACCTGGCATCTTCCCAGGGATGGACTTGCTGCATCCCTTCGCTTCGCCGGACCCGAGCCCTCCCTTAACGCATTGTCCTCCCTGTCTCTCCCTCTCCTGGTCTGTAGGATTCCTACAGAAAGCAGGTTGTCATCGATGGAGAGACCTGCTTGTTAGACATCTTGGATACTGCAGGGCAAGAGGAGTACAGTGCCATGAGAGACCAGTACATGAGAACGGGGGAAGGATTCCTCTGCGTCTTTGCCATCAACAACACCAAGTCCTTTGAAGATATTCACCAGTACAGGTCTGTATCCTGGGAAGGGCCCCTTCCCTCTTGCCCTGTGCAAAGGGGAGGCCTTGCCGCTGCACCCTCCTGCCCTCCCTTTTAGATCAGGCCCCGCGGTGGAAGCACTGGCTGCCAGCAAAGACAATTAGCTCAAGTGGCCATTCCCCAGGGAAGAGACGGAGCAGACGGCTAATGTCAGTGACTCCAATAAAACCCATCCGAAGGGATTGCTTGTGGCCTTTGGGGACTCGGTAATGTAATGTTTAAGTGTTTATGGTGACTAAAGAGAGAGCTGATCCTCTATGACCCCCTCCCTTCCCTCCCTAATTAATGGAATTGCTTTGTTAGTGTAATCGATCTCGGTGACTTCTGCTGGGCCTGGGAGCTGGGAGAGGAGGCTGGGAAGGGCAGGGAGGGCTGCTTCCCCCGCTGGCAGTTGTTGTGGCGAGGCTGTGGTCTGCCGGCTGCATGCATGCAGGAGGAGGCAGTCCTGGCCCATTGGAGCTCAGTTTCAACCAGGGCAAAGACGGAGCAGGAGGAGAGTCAGAGCCCCGGCGAGGTGACTTGCCCAAGAGGATGTACTGGGGGGCGGTGGCAGAGCAGGGACCCCATCCTGGCGTGGTCCTGCTTTGGCTGCACCCAGGTTACCCATTCCGCTTCTCCCCCCTGCTGCCATCACCCCTGCAGAGCTGGAGAGCCAAGGAGATGATATAAATGCAGCGGGAGTCTTCCCTGGTTACCCTGATGCTAGCTTAGGGAGGGATCTCTCTGCTTTATGCCTTTTTTTTTTGAGGCTTGGCTGTGATGGGAGGCACTTGCAGAGGATACAAGAGATGGCTCTGCCTGTCCCCGCACTGTCTGCTGCCCACCATGTGGACATGGGACCATGTACCCCAGTCCCTCATCATAAACCCGGGTCCCAGATAATCCTCTAGCTCCGAGCACAGGCACAGCCCTTCCTTGCTCCATAGTCAGAGGCGCTGCTCTGAGCTGTCGAGATGTCTCAGTCGCCAGCTAGCAGGCGTGTTCAGCGTAATAACTGTATGGTTGGACTAATTTGGCTTGTTTTAGCTGAACCAGAGAACAAAGGGTGGGATTTTCCTAAAGCACCTGAGGGATTCAGCAGCATTCATCCTTGTGCCAGGGCTGGTGCCTGTGAATCACTTGCAGGATGGCTCGATTTCAAGCCCCGGTTTTAATCATGATGTAAATCACTGGCTTTCATCTCGTTTTGCCTGTGCTCTTTGTGTTTGCACTTTTAAAAGAATATTCCCCAGAGAAACACTGGCTCTCCCTGGTTAGTAACCATTAGGAGGTATCTCTTTTCAGCTAAGTGTAGCCCGTGCACTAAATTTAGTACTTGCGTTTGCTGATCAGGATGTTACATGGAACATTTAAGTGGCTTTATGGCATATCATACATATAGTCAGACTTCATTTCTATGTTCTACTACATTAAAGAAAGATGATTGATTTTTTTTTTCTTTTTTTGTGTATGTGATACATGTCCAGCTGCTTTTGGATGGAAATTTGAATTCAATTAAAATGCTGAAATCACCATTTTAAATAATATTTTTATTAGTTAAATAAAACCATGTTAAATGTCCTGGATACATGAGCAAGAGAAAAAAAAAGCTGTTTTGCATCTGAAGTTAAATGATTTATTAAGCAAAGGAAGTTATTATCTGTCAGGAGGGAATTGAATGGATTGTTTGTGGTCATAATGGCTTTTAAGATTTTTTAGAAGTGGTAGATCTCATCCTCGCCCACCTAGTTTTAAATCCAAGGTTGGAATGATGAAGCGAGCATTACAGCTTTTTTGCTTCCCAGTTGGTTTCTCAACTTCAAGTGACCTGAACTAAACTGAAAGGAAGCAAATACTGCCTGTGCATCTGCAGAAAAGGTTACGGCTGCCAAAAGCTGGTTTATCAGCTCAGCAAATTCTGGTTGCAGGTGACTTTTTTTTTTTAAATCCACATTCAGGGGTATTACTTTTTCTAAAATGTTGGAAATAACACAGGTAACTGCTTGTGTATTCATTTTTAATAAGCTTAAACTATCTTAAGTTCATGACTTAATATAGATTGTCATAATTTCAAGTTGTGTTTTGTAAACAGTTGCATTTAAAGAGCAGAAGTGCATTTAGGTTTTGTTTCCAAAAGTGCCCTAGTTTTTTTGCTGTTTACTCACTTACATGCTGTGGTCACTTACATTCTTCTGAAAGCCCAACACAAGGCATTTGGCAGGAACAAAGTGTAGCTGTTAATTCTTTATGACGAAGCTGGTGGGGAGTGTCCTGGAGCTGCCCCCCTGATGCCTTTTCTCCCTTCACTTTGGCACCTCTTACTCTTGCAGGGAGCAGATCAAGAGGGTGAAAGACTCAGATGATGTTCCCATGGTGCTGGTGGGAAATAAATGTGACCTACCAGCCCGGACAGTGGAGACCCGGCAAGCGCAGGACCTGGCCCGGAGTTATGGGATCCCTTACATAGAAACGTCTGCCAAAACTAGACAGGTAGGAGGAGGGTTTTAAACAAAATCTTCTTTTTCTTCTCTCTTCTCCAGTGCTGTCCTGGAGAGGCAGGAATGGGCAGACACCACCTTGCAGACAGATGAGTGCAAGGGCTGGGGTTAGTTGCTTCCTGAAGACTAAATACTCCATCAGGACGTTCCCTCCCTTGTCCAGACTCGAGCCTCCAATCCGGAGAAGTGCATAATTCATGCTCTGGCAGCAGTGAAGGGAAAATGCCTTCTCAGGGCTTTCTCCAAGCCTCTGGAATAACCCCCATAGTCACTGCAGGTCAGCTAAGCTCAGGAGGGGACTTGGTTAACCTCATCCATGGTCTACTTTGGCAGACCTACAGGCAGAATATACCAGTGCTGGAAGGACCATATGGGGCTCCCAGAGCACAGAGGTGGAAATGGAACAGCTGATACCTTCAGTGGTCTAGCGGTGGCTTTTCTCTTGGGTGGTAGACCTCATTCAGGCTGCTGAAAGCTGATGAATCACAAGGACTTAAGAGCTCCTTGGCCTCGTGGTTGCTCATTCAATCTTGCTTTCTGTTCAGGGGCCACACGGAGATACCTGTTAGTCTTTGCAGCTTGGCTTTGTGCCTTTAACTCTGCAATCTGCACTGCTGAAAGACAGTGCTAGGGACACCTAGCTGGGGAGCAGAGCCCTTTCTTCTCTCCACTGTCCCCTCTCAAAGTGGGCAGCTGCTTCAAGCGATGCTTTTCTTCCAGGGTGTTGAAGATGCCTTCTATACCTTGGTGCGGGAGATCCGTCAGCACAAGCTGCGCAAGCTGAATCCCCCAGATGAGAGCGGCCCTGGCTGCATGAACTGTAAATGTGTGATATCGTGACTACGGTGAGTTTTGGAAGCAGGAGATGGGGTGCAGCTGGGTTATATTGGAAGCAGGAGATGGGGTGCAGCAGGGGTATATTGGAAGCAGGGCAGGAGGTGACTGCAGATGCACTCCTCTGCAAACAAATGCAGCAGAAACAATTTCAGCAATGGGTATTTTTTTAATGAAACACCTTTTTGACTGAAATAGCGTTTTTCTGTCAGAACATAGGTAAGTCAAAATTCCCACTTTCCTGAGGAAGTGTGTAGGAGGAGAGAGTTGTTTATTTTTCCCCCTCGTTTTGTGGAACAAAATTCTGCAGAACTGAATTAAAAAAAAAAAAAATGTTTTGTCGTGCTTTCCCCGGGAAAGCTCCTTCCCATGCTACCCGTCTGAAAGAGGAGTTAAGCTGGTGTTGAAGGTGTGCAGCTCGTTGCGTGTTCACCAGACTGGCCCTGGAGGAGTTCAGATGAAGAGCTGGGTGAGCGCATTGCCTCCTAATGCACTCATGTAAATTGCCTCGTCCTAAAGCTTCAGAGCAGACCTGTCTCACTGTGAAAGTCCTGTGTTCCTCAGAAGAGTTTTCCCCATTAGATACATCCCCTGGGATATTTGGAACTGATGCAATGTTGAGAATTAGCCATAAGGGGGCTGTTTTGCTTTTATAAATTGTGCGTGCTGGAGCCAGAAACAGTGTTTCTCAGATGGTCTGTGTTCACTTGCCTGTCTTTCTTTTTCTTTCCCTGTTGTTTTTTTTAATGATGAGTTTATTTAAATCATTGCAATCCTGCTGGATAGCAGGGAGGGAGAGCTCCTATCGGTGTCCCTGCTTGAGCTGGGTGACCTTAAGCCAAACGCCTGGGAACATCTGGCTGTGTAACCAGTTCCTTCCATGGCAGAAGTGGAGAGAGAGGCAATTGGGGATGAGTGCACCAGGGAGATGAACATCTAAGGACATCTGGGACTGGGGTGTGGGAGAAAAGCCTGCATGAACATTGCCCTTAATGTCTCTTGGGGAGTCTCCCAAGCACCCGGACTGGCCCTTCACCCCTTTACACAACTGCTGGAGTCCTAAACAGAAGCACATCGTGTCCAGAGATGGTGCTAAGAGGGTCTCACTGAAGGTGGAGGTGGGCAGCTGACTTTCCTCCATCACTTTTTGAGCCAAAGGCCGTGAATGCAGCAGAGCTCTTCCCCAGGAAAAAAAAAAAAAAACATGCTGGCAGCATTTGC
This sequence comes from Aptenodytes forsteri, assembly GCF_000699145.1. Classification (NCBI taxonomy): domain Eukaryota; kingdom Metazoa; phylum Chordata; class Aves; order Sphenisciformes; family Spheniscidae; genus Aptenodytes; species Aptenodytes forsteri. The sequence continues at coordinate 894,594 of NW_008795027.1, read as the reverse complement.
TTCCTATGAGCAAAAAACCACCCGAGCATCCCACCCTTCCACTCCCAGCCGAGGCGCACGAGGTCTCCTGGGGGCCGAGCTGAATGCTGTGCCCAGCACACTTATCACTGCTAAGGGAGGTTTTCCAGATGTTCAGGTCCTCCAGATGTTCAGGAGCATTTCCTCCAGATGGGGATGTGAGCTTGGGGCTTGTTTCCTGCTCTGGCTCATAGCTGACAGCATGGGCTTGGCAAACGCTGCTGCTCCCCTACACCCGACTGCCAGGAGCCCAGTCCCTGTCACAGCGCGGTGGCCAGCACTGGCATGGGCAGTGCCTTCAAAAGGAGGGGCAAGAAGGGGTGGGAAGGAGTCTCTTGGAAAAACTCCCCTCTGTTAAGAGAGTGTGCCCTGTGAGTTGCCCACATCTCTTTCTGCTCAGGCAGAAACTGGAAAACACACATCCCAGTTTATTCTAGCTGCAGTGGCCAAGAGCAGAAGGGAGGAACATCAGGGCACAAAAAGAGAAGCAAGGCAAGGACACACTGGATTTTGGGGAGGAGAAGGGTGGGTGTGTGGCCAGGGAGATTTGGCTGCATTTGCCCTGGACTCACTTTGTGGTTCCCATCATCCCTGGAGGAGGGAGAAAGATCTCACCAACTGTCCCTTACCACAACGAGGTTTGGGCAGAGGCAGAAGGTCTGGTGAGATGCCCGAGGCTCACCCATCGCTCCACAGACCATTTGCTCGTTCCCTTCAGCACATGTGCAGATGCTTTGCTGAGCCAGGTCCAGACCTCCAAGACCTGTGTAGCCCTTTGCTTTCCCTCTGTGGGCACCAGCAGGGTCATCCCAAAATGTGAGGAGTGGGTAATGGAAACAGCCCGCCCTGGTTCTGATGGCAGATGGGTGCTAATGAGTGTCCTCTTCTGGTTTCAGCTGACTGGACTGTGTCTTGGAGAGGTTCCCACTGTGCAGAGCGCAAGGAAAGAGGTGAAGCGAAGGAAGAAGCAAACGGATTCAGGGGAGGAGTATAGGGGGAGGGGGAGAGGAAGAGGAGGAGAAGGAAGAGGACGGGGGAGCATGAGCCCCTCCAAGGACTATCTCGCACTTCACCCAAGCCTGCGGCAAACTTTTTTTTTTTTCTTTCCCCATCCCCTCCTCCTTTGGCCTCCTCCCACCCCGGCAACTGTACAAAGCCACAGATTGAATCACAGTAAATTATTATTTGATGGTCTCGACAAACCGTCTTGATGGCTGTGTCCTCCTTCCAGAGGGTGCTGCTGCTGGTGCTCTGGGAGGATCACTGGTGGGATGGCGGGGAGGGAAGGGCACTGAGATTTGCTCTCCATGGACCAAGGTCATGGTGTGGGCAGTGAAGGTGATTGGGGTGGGCTATCCTTCAAGGAAAGAGCTGTCTTTGTCTCCAGCAAGTCATCGTCAGGTCCCCACCCCCCTCAGCCCACCTGAAACTCTTTGCTGGCCCCAAGTTTTGGTGGGGTGGAAGAGCACAACCAGTCCAAGCCTGTCTTCGGCGCTCCCCTGGGTGCTTTGCCTTCAACCTAGTCCTTGTGGGATTTTTTTTTTTTTTATGGTCTCAGATGTGATGCCTGGAAGAGAAGAAGCATCGGGAAGGAGATCTGAGAGCTGGGTTCACCTCAGCTGGTGCCAGTTTGTTGCTTCCTTGATTTTTTTTTTCCAGGCAGCTCTTTCTGGCACAGCACCTCCAAAATGTTTATGTGCTGCAGAGGTAGAATTAGGCCTTTTCTGCTCCCCTCCAGCACCTAGCTAACACCTGCATAGCACATATGCCTTGGGCTGCTCTAGCCTGTCAGCAGTGTATAATGGTATGCAAATCCTCGTCTGCCTTGTGTATGGCTTAATTACTGGTGAGCATGTAGCAGAAGGGCTTTCCTGCACTGCAGACAGCTGTCTGGCTCCTCAACAACTAAGACTAAAGGATTCAGACTTCCAGTCCTCGGGTTCAAAGTGGGTAAGAGTGTTTTGGATAAGGGCTAATCTGTTGGGAAGCCTGTCTTCGCTCAGCCCTGCTCCTTTGGGATTTTTGCCTGGGGTCTGAGTGGCTTCTCCCATGTGCCTTTTACTTGCAGAGCCAAGCTGAGGCATTGCACTCAGTGCGGCGGGTGGCTCAGTGCTTGCTGCCTTTCCCTTTCCCCCAAGCTATTGCACAGGCTAATTTAGCTGGCATCCAGAATGAAGAGCATCAAAGGGGGAAGGTGATCCAGCCGAGTGTGGCAGGGAGCCATTCTGCATGGGCTAGCCCAGGCCTGAAGACGTGCTGGGTTTGGCAGCTGAGGCTGGCAGGGGTTGGGAGCGGTGAGGGCAGTGCGTGAGTCACATGCTTCACACAGTAAAACCAGTACAGAAACCCCGGTCACTCTTGGCACAAAGTCACAGCCCACACGGGGGTTCCCAGCATCCATGCGGGCAGCTTCCTCTCCTGCTCCTCATCCTCCGTCATGCCAGGCAGCAGCAGAATTAAAGCAGCAGAATTAAGCTCCAGTGCTGCTTGGAGTTGCTGCCTTTGCTTTTGGCCTGGGCAAGAGAGGACTTGTGCTAACGGCTTACTTTTTATACCTGCCTGCTCCGAACTGCTGTGGGGCACAGCCCCCGCCCTGGCTGCAGCTGCCTGGCACCCAGTTCCTGCAGGAGAAGGGCTGATCCCAGCTTGAGTGGGAGAAGTTACCCAAGGGAAGAGCTGCCCTGCCTTTAGCTGGGTGTGCTGTTTGCAGCAGCGCCTGTCACCATGCTGGAGGAGTGCTGAAGATGCTGAGTCTGGTGTTATATGGTGGGGCTGGACCCAGAGGCTCCCAGAAAACCTCCCAACCTAAGTTGTTTCAAGTGTGAAGCCTGGAAGTATGGGTTTTGTTCCTAAGTTGGCAGCTTGTGCGCAACTGTGGGCAGGGCAGAGGGCAGGGCTACTTCATCCTTCTTGAAGATGGCTGAAAGCTGAAACAGTTAGTGGGTGGGTTGACGTGGGGGCCCTTGCTTGGTGGTGTTACTGCACTAGGAACCTGGTGCTATTTTTCTGCAATACAGCTTATCACATGCTTCACCAGGCCCGTGGTGAAGGATGGGATAGCTCTATCTGGAGGCCTTCAGATGAGAAGTAATGCTGTGTTTGGGGCTCTTAACATTCTGTGTTTGGGGTGCTCTCGAGGACTGGACTCTGGATGGCTCTAACCACTGAGAGTATCCTCTCATTTCTGGTTGGGAGTCAGAAGCCACAGTCAAGGACTGGGAGCCATGATCAAGCAAGCTGAGGAGCTCCGGAGAGCACCAGGGGCAAGGTGTCTTCACAGGGCAGGCACCCACTGCAGTTGCAAGAGGCTGGCATGTCTTGGCAAGGGTGTGCTAGAGCAGCACTGGCCAGAATACAAAGTCCTTTAGCAGTTTGGTTAGGAGCAGGAAGCTAAAGTACGAGCAGCTCCCTTTCAGAGAGGTTTCTGCACCCATCAGGGTGAGGTTTTCCAACTTGCTAAGGAAAGCTCTGGTTCTGGTCAAGTCACATGTTATCTAGCTTGTTCAAGTGTCTTCTAGTTGCAAAATACTGTTGGTTCCTTGGGCCACTCCTCATGGCTGTTGCACCAAGGGGTGCTGAAGATGACCTGTTTCATCAGCAGTTCAGCAGTTGGTGTCTGTGTTTAGCAGCACACCATCAGGCGCCAGACAGGCTTTTCTTCCCAGTGGAAGAGTCTAGTTGAAACTTCATGCTTTGATCTGTTGTACACTTCAAGTGGTTCCAGATATTGACAGCCTCTTTTCTGGGGTAGCTGATTATAGTCCTATTTTATGTATGGCTAAAGCAGACATAGATGTGCTGGGAGTCGCTAGGGTTCTGCAAATGAACCTAAAAGTTCTTCAGGAGCCAGGGTACACTTTCATCTCAGTGCAGGTGGTAGGATAGTGCTACAACAGGACAGCACTTCAGAAATCCAGTAGGCAGGTAGGAGCTGGAACTGGAGACTTCAAGCATCTTGGGAGGGCCTGGCTGGTAGGTGGTGGTCCGAGTCTGGCAGGTTGCAGACCAATCTCATTCCTTTTGCGGATTGCACCTAGCAGAAGCGAGGCAGCCAGGGCCCTTTGTCAAACAGTGCTGGTCAGTAACATGGCCATCTCAGGAGCTGGAAGCACCATTGGTTAGCTTTTCGCTGTAATTAGAAGATCACAAGGAACCCTGACTCAGGTCAATGTTCAAGTCCATGCTGAAAGTTGGAGGTAGGTTGGGAGCAAAAGGAGGTGCTAAAAGCTTGACACCACAGCTCTTCCCCTGAAATCATGTATTGATCATGTATTAATGTAGTACTGCATCTTTGTTCCAGGAGGTTCGCTTCAGGAGAATCACAACAGATCTTCAATGTGCAGTAATATACATCAGCTCTGATCTGATCTTTGGGATAGGCAAAAACCAGATCATATTGCTTCTCTCAGGTGGAGCTGTTACTTTGGACTTGGCGTTTTCACTTGCTGACTCGGTGCTGGTAGTTTGGGTACAGGATAGCAACTTGCTGGTCATGACAGGCAGGATGTCACTATATGCGTTCAAGATGTGTTCTCTGCTTGCTAGCTGAACTTCTTGAGTCTGAAAGTAATATCTGGGTTACAGTTTCATTAGAGTGAATTAGAGAAGGAATTGCTGGGTTTGGAGTCGATTTAGTTGATTTTCCCCATAGTTATTTAAGGCGCATTTGTTCTAGAAGTACCTGGACTGGAAGATGTGGTTTTCAGATACTGCAGTTGTTTCCCTTATGACAAGGAGTTTGTGGCCCATCTCAGTTCTGCTTCTGTGGCATGAGCTTAGGTGATCAGAACGTGCAGTTATTCTGAAGAGCCGCTCCAGTTGCATAGCTGGAAGCTGCACAAGTCCGTAGAGGTAAGCTTTTTGCTATATTTGGGCACATCAGCTCATGTTTGGCTGCCGTGATCCCTTCAGCTGGTCATGGCAAGGCTGGACTAAACTTGGTGCTGTGCCGTGGATCTTGGGCAAGTGTGAACACCACCTCTGAGAAGGCTTCAGGCAGCATCGTACTGATTATCTGTTGAGGCTGCATCTCCCATGATGGAGGAGTGCGATCTTTGAACCTGTACTTAAATGACAGAACAGTTGAGGAGGTTTGGTCTGGTCAGGTCTAGATGTCTCAGGACTGATGTATACGCTTTTCTCTCCCACACCATTTAAGTACCCCACACCCTGTTAGAGGGATTGGGGCTCCAGAGACATCACAGCTAAGTCAACTGACAAAATTGCTTACAAGTCCTTAAAGATGCTGATTAAGTGCTGGAACAGATCTCATGCTTTTTGGTCTGTGAGGGCTTCCACAAAGCATTTTCCTAAGCTGTGGTGACTCCAAAACAGATGAGCACATGGTGCTTGCTGAAGGCTTTGGCAAGCATCTGGGTTGAGTTTGCAGGAGCTGGCAGCAATGACTCATTGCTGGAGAGACCTGAGAGGCGAGGGTGGGGGGTAGCTGAATGAAAGGTTGAGCTTTACAGAGCAGCCCTGGCTAAATGCTGGCCTCATCCTTCTCACTTGCAGCGTGGTTGGGTAAGGAGGAGCAGACCAAGTTTCCCTTTTGGACTACAGTCCACTCCACTGCTGCAGACCTTTCCAGCCTGAGCAGTACTTCTGTATCACTTCTCCTTGGCTCCACCAGGAGCCAAAAGGTAAGCAAAGCCACCCAAGAGCCAGCTTCCCCAAGCAACTGCCTGCCTGAGTGAGCTGCAGGCTTAGATACCCCAGGAGCGGGGCTCTGGCGTGGGGCTGGGCGGAGTGGCCTCTGGGGCACCAGAGTGGCCCAGGCTCTTAATGGGGTGGTTGGAAGCAGGGGCTTAAGGTATTGCGCCCCACCTATCTGCAGGTACCTCTAGGGACCTCATACCAGTTTTGGAGCAAGGATGGAAGTTTCTTACAGTTAACCTTTCTCTGTGTCTTAGGAAGACCCTGTTTTACTGTGGGGAAGAATAGGGCTAAGTAAGCCAGGCTTTAGTGACTCCAGTCCCTCAGACTCATGCCTTTGTGTGTGCCTTCAAAGCCATCTCCATCCCCATCTTGGGTTCCTGTGTAACTGCTGCCAGTGAGTAGGGACGCTCGTGGGGTGGGACCAGCTGCTGTGTCTCCTAGTGAGATGTTGGCCAAATTGTTTCAGCTCTGGTTTGCTTATCTATCTCCTGCGCTGTCGTGGTGCCCATGTCCTGTTAGGCGAGCGTGATTGCCTCACTACCAGGAGGATGCTGGTGCATGCCCTGTGGGCTTCCTCGGCTGCTGGTTGTAGGATTTGGGAGACGGTTTGGGAAGGAGTCAGACCTGCCTCTTTCAGCTGCTGGGCCGTTATTTTCCCTGTGTGCTGGTTTATACCCAATGATGTGCTGTAGGAAGGGGGTGGCATTGCTCAGAGGATGCTGTGACAGCAAACGTTCTGGCCACCAGCAAACTGGTGGAAACTGGGACAGGTAGATGGGGCTGGCCCCATGCGCAGCTTCGTTCCCCCTAGGGCAGATGAGTCTTGCTCTCTCTGTGGGTCGAGTACAGGGTCTGTGGTTTAGCAGAGTGAAGGTACTGGCCCCAGCCAAGGCTGCTGGGGGCTGCACGCCCTGTGCTCTGCATGCCCTCGCTCTGCTCCCCAACTCCCAGCCACTGCTGCCACAGCCCCTTTGCAGCATGCGAGGAGCACATGAGGAGCACATGAGCGGCACAGCAGCGCACAGCTAGCACAGCAGCATGTAAGCAGCATCCAAGCAACACAGCAGCATGCGAGAAGCACAGCAGCACGAGCATTGCAGCAGTACACAGCTAGCACAGCAGCATGTGAGCAGCATGCGAGCAACACAGCAGCATGCGAGAAGCACAGCAGCACGAGCATCGTAGCAGCACACAGCTAGCACAGCAGCATGTGAGCATCAGGCGAGCAGCACAGCAGGCTGAAGAGGAGGAAGACTCCCAGGCCCAGCTGAACTCTGGTACTGTCTCTGCCAAACAGGCTGGGGCACAAAGCTCCCAGACACAGCACACCCATCTCTCCCCCCCCTGCTGCATCCCAGGACCAGAGCCTAGAACAGCCCAAAGCCTTGCTCGCTCTCTTGCCTTGGCTCTCCTCCAGGCTCCACTTAGCATCAATTATTCAGTGCTGACTCGCTGATGTATTGTGGAGACATGCAGCAGGGTTGCTGAGCTCTTAGCGGTGGTGAGCAGGGAGGATGAGGAGCTGTACAGCAAATGGATATTGGTAAGCTTGGGCTTGGGACTACACTGCTGTCCTGCTCTTGGTCCCCTGGGAGCAGCACCCAGGCCCTGGGGTGCATAGGAGGGGGTAGGGGATGCTGCTTGACTGGTGCAGGGGCTGTCTGCACTCCTGTCCCCTTGGGGATACCGACACCTCCTGTGCTGGGACCTTCCCGCAACAGGAGAGCGTGCTGATGACCTGCTGCTCCTGGCACCAGCTGGAGGCCAGGCATTTAGCCTAGGCTGGACACCAGGCGTGGCTTGTGTCCACCCTGAGACCCACCCCGAGGTCTTTCACTTCTCTGGTAAGGGATGGAGATCCTAGGCTTACCTGGTGGGCAAGTCCCAGGGATGGCTTCCCCCTGGGGAGGACTCTCTGCAGTGGGTGCTTGGCACATCCTCCATGAGCCCAGCCCCAAAACCCTACCTGCTGCTGCTGTTCAGCACCCATTCAAGGCTGGGTACCACTGTGGTGCCTGCATTAGCCGGAAGGATGCCGTCAGGGGATGTGGTGGAGCCCTGCCTGTCCCCAGTCCCCAGAGGGGCAGGGCAAGAGCCACAGCCAGGAGGCCATGACTGGGCACGTGCATGGGGTGTGGGGACAAAGGATGCCAGTAAGCAATGTCTTACTCCATTTTTTTTCAATGACCAAGTGAACCGAGGCTGTTTCAGAGAGGAACAGGACTCTGCCTGCCACATACCTCAAACCCAGTACAACTCATCTTCCCTGGGGGAAACCCTGCCCTTCTGGACACTTCTGCTCCCTCCCTAGCAGCACAGAGCTGAAGCTGTCCCAGCATATCCTAAACCCTGCAGTGCCTGTCAAGTAGGTAACTGCCGCAGCCATTCAAACCCAGTCCCAACTGGCTGCTTCCTCTGTGCTGCCTGAAAGCAAAGAGGTTCGCCTGGGCTGTTGGCTGGGAGGTGACACAAAGCAGCTTGTGCAACTGGGCTGCTTGTGGGCACCTGGAAACATGGGAGGGACGAGGACTGCTTCACTCCAGCCCACGGATGTCCCACTCATGCTTGTGGTGGAGCATCCCTGGGCTGGCATCCAGTGTGAAATGATACAGGAGATGAGGATGCAGCTCTCGGCACAGCATCCAGTGTGAAATGATACAGGAGATGATGTGCCGAGAGCTGCATCCTCACTGCACTGCTACTCCACTGTGGTGCTTGCTTTTTTTTTCACAGGGTTGTAGACCAGGTTTTAACCAGTTAATATAAATGAGCTAACTTAAGGACACTGGAGAACAAGGTAGGAGCTTTTTTTGTTCCTGTTTGACCTCTTCTAGGTGAGGCAGAGCACTACTAGAAGCAGGAATACCAGCCTACAGCACCCACCAGGTGATGCATGGGAATGCCACATTTCCTGCACTGCCCTCAAATCCTAGGGTGGGGTTTAGCTAATCCTGGTCCCTTTATTTTGCTGTCAGTCTTTGTGCCCTCTGTGCTGCTCTGGTAGAGATAGATGACCCTGTGTTTACCGTAATCATGTTGCTCAAGTACCAAATGGCAGCTTTCTCTTAGGGGAAACCAGAATACCGCCCAAATTTAACACAGTACCGTGGCCATCTAAGTGCAGGAAGCACTGGCTGCAAAATTTGGGGTATGTCAGAGGTGCTGCTCACAGGCAGCTCTTTAAAATCCATTTTCAGCTGTGAGTGGCACCACCTTATGCTCCCAGTGACTGGTGTAAGCATGACTCAGTCCTGACTCATGTAGTGTCACGGTGAGTCGCACCCACCCACTCACCCACCTGCCGTGCAAGGAGCTGTGTCTACCCACTCCCTGTCCCGTCCAACCCTCCCAGTGCTGCCCACAGGCAGGAAAACAAACTCCAAACCTGAAATCTCTGCCAAAAAAGAAAGCCGCAGTGGGGCTGCTGGCCACTGGCCATGTGTCGGAAGAGTTGCGCTGGGGCCGGGGGCAGGATGCTGCCCTTGGCTCAGTGAGCCGGGAGAAGACAGCGGTACATAGAAAGGAACAGTTTTCTTTCCGCTGCTGCTGGGGATGCCTGGATTTAACCATGGTAGAAAAGCAGGGAGGAAGGCAGAGGTAGTGGGGTGGCTCAGTGAGCCGGGAGAAGACAGCGGTACATAGAAAGGAACAGTTTTCTTTCCGCTGCTGCTGGGGATGCCTGGATTTAACCATGGTAGAAAAGCAGGGAGGAAGGCAGAGGTGGAGTGGGTTGGACCTGCCGCAGCTGAAGCACACCTGGTGAACCAAGCTAAAAGCCAGCAGGAGAAGGCAACCAGTCTTGCTGCAGCATCTGTCACCGTAAGAAACCTTGTGGAGTCTGATTTTATGCTAAACTTCTTTAACCGTTATCATTACAACCCTGTAAAACATAGCATCGAATACTCTGGACAGTCTGTTTGGATCAGCATAAAAAGAAATGATTGACTTTTTTTCCAAAAAAACCCTTCCCTATTAAAAAAAAAAAAAAAAGCACAGACATAAAAATGTTTTTTTTTAAAGTAATAATTATAATACATTAGAAAGAGTCACGGAGGAAGCGTTCCACGCTGTAAACAAGAATAGCAATTAAAAAGAAAAGCAGATGGTAGCCAGGCTCTCAAACTGCACAGCCAAGAGACCCTGACCTTGACCGCTGTCCCATGCTGGAGGTGGTCCCCAGCGCTGGTCCCCATGGCTCCTGCTGCCTGCCGGTGCTGCAGCCACTCAAAGTGCTCAATTACAAACCAAACCCCCCCACCCCCCCAAACCTGCAACATTGGTCTTTAAAACTGCATGGAGGGCAGCGAGGCGAGAGCCATCCCAGGGCTGTGAGGGCAAGGACAGGGGGTGGGGAGCCACTTTCCTGAGTTTGCTCGTGCTAAGAGTGGCTTTTGCTACGGGGCTGAGGCTGTTGTAGAAGGCTGGGGCAGGGGTGCAAGTGGCTTGGGCCAGTTGTTTGTCCTGCTGAGCTGCCACCCTCGCCCTTCTCCTTCTCTTCCTATCCTCAGCAAAAGAGTCGAGGCTGGGCCATGTCCTGCTCACCCCTGCTGCCACAGACCCGCCATGGCCACACCTTCATCTGCAGCAAGAGACAGAGAAGGCAACAGGATTGGTCATGTCGTAGTAGATTATGCTTTGATACGCTGAAGTGAGAGCATCACTCCAAGGAAACCAATGCACGTTGCTGGCTCCCAGCCAGCTCGGGCTACTTTGCCCCAAGAACTCTTCCCAAACCTGCCAGCTTTCAGGGGCTGCAGGTTGGAGAAGAGCTTTTTAGGTGGCACAGTGAGGAGCTCTGAGACCTTCCCAGCAGGAACCACACTGTTGGCAACAGGGAGCCTGTGTCTGCCTGGTCCAAAGGTCACTGAAACCAGCTGGTGATTTCCCTCAGGCTTGGAAGTGACCGAGGACCTTACTGCTTGTTCCCGTCAGGGCTTGGAGGGGAGGAACCCCCCCCCCATTTTTGTTGAACACCATGCACCAAGCAATGGGGATTGTGCATTTGACAGCTCTCCAAAATTAGAGCAAACTACCTTTTTAAATGTGAATACTGCAAAACATCTCAGACATGCTGGGTGAGGAGCCTGGGTGCACGTGCAACACAATGTGCAAAGGCTGTGTGCCCAAAATGAGGGGAAAAAGGTCAAAAATGAGGGGAAAGAGGTCTCAGCTCTTCCACACATGAGTCAAACACTCAGACATGTTAGCAGGAGTCCTATGTGTGCTTCTAGGAGAGGACAGACCAAGCTACGGAAACCAAGCCAAGAGGTGACCACCAGCCCTCAGATGCTTCTCATTGCTTCCTGGCAAGCTCCAGAGGCCAGTGGGCTGCTAGCGAAAGGCAATCAATACCTGCCCTGAAATACTGCCCAGGTATTTTAATACACAAATAGGTTTAACTACTGCACGGTTACTGAAAAAAAACATACTCTAAATTAAAACCAATTCAAGCACCGTTGTCCTAGAAAGGACCCATGGTGTCTCAAAACACAAATACTGAGCATTCATACAGCACTTCTCCTCAAAGAGCACTCCTCGACTCCTCACAACACCCCTGCGAGGTAGCTAATAGGGTTAGCCCTGCTTTGCAGAGGGAGAGAGGACAGGCAAGGTTGGAGACTCAGCAGAAGATGGGGTCTCCAACAGAGCAGGGGTTGCAACAGAAGCTGACGGTGCTGTGGTCTGGCTGGCTACATCCAAAGATGGGGGTGCGCCGTTCAACACTCCCTGCTGCTAACATAAACCACCACATGCACACAAGAAAAAGAAACCACAAACAAAAAACCCAAACCCTGATAAACCCCACAAAGTAATTTAGTGGAAGTCGTCTGCTGGGCTTCCATGTAGGCTTCAGATCAGGTTATGCTACTGAAGCAGCCTGTGAGATAAAAAACAGTTTTCAAAGTCTCCTTAGACCTTAAAGGAGCTTTTGCCCCGGGTCTCCATTGAAGGGATGGGAATCCCACCTGCAGTCCCACCTAAGGTGGCATCTGCAGTCACCTCTTCTGGACAGCAGAGTCAAATACAGCACATCCGGACTAGATTTTCCTGCTGCTTCTATTGATCTTCCTTCTTGATGAAGTCCCTTGGGGACACCCTGTAGGGGTGAGGTAGATACTGGGAACAGGAGTTTGGACCAGCTCTTTCAGTGGTGTGAGTTGTCCCCACACAGGGACACCTTCAGCCAACAGTTTGGGCTGTGCAGCAGCGACACCCTGGGGGAAGAGATGGACAGGCCACTAAAACTTGGTGCATGTGGGCACCCATCATGTTATCTCCTCAGTAGTAGGCTGTGGTGACAAGATGCTCTACAGCATCTTCCAAATCTCTGTGCCCAGGTTTCCTTCCTTGGTTGTTGATTTCTGGGTGGGCTAAACCAGAAGGGCTGAGATCAGGTTCTGGGCAATGTGCTCCCCTTCCCCAACTCCTCTGTCGTTTCCACCCTGACACTTAACTTGCTCAAAGTAAAAGGGGGCTTCAGCTTGGGCACCATGATTAGACACCATCACACCTCCAGCAGCTTGCTAGTGAAGGCAGGAGGTTTCTCAAGGCAGCAGCCCCTTTTCCTGTTCAGCCAACAGAAAGGCAGCGAGCCCGCTCGCCACCCTGGACCTGCGAGAGACAGGCCACTCAGCCCAAGAGACCAGGCTCAACCTTCATTGCTGTCCTTGTCACCTTTAGAACTTGGGAAAGAACCACCCTGCTGGTGGTCCTCCACTGGGGTCACACCAAGGAGACACCCCCCCCCCAGGGACTCACCAGCTGTTAAACCTCCCCTCCAGGACACCATCCACCACCGCAGCAGAAGCCAGGTACAGCTGGGCACTGCTCTGTGGAATTGCATAGAGTAGACAGCAGGCCGCCTGCGCCCTGCCAGGACACCATGGCCCTGCCTGAAAATGCTGCTGCCTACAACAGTGGGTCTGGGAAAAGAAATAAAGATCTATTGCTACAAAGGCCTTTGAAAGCAATGCTGTTAGCTGCACCGATCGGGCATTTTAAAGAAAACAGTTTGGACTCCTATGCCTTGCGCCTGCTTCCACAGCCATGGGTACCCATAGCAGGCAGGAGCAGAAGAAAACACGCAACACATTCACCAGTCCTGCCTCTCCCCTGACACATGATGAGGCTCGGGGAGCTTTGAGGAACAAAAAATGAAAGTGCTTTTCAATTTGTCCATAGGAAAGATGCAAACCCAATTTGCTGGTGCCTCATGGCGCCAGTGGCCACTGCTCCACTTCCTTGCCAGGCACTCATACCAAAGCACAGCTCGACAGGCAATGGCTGCTGTGCTGTCACCCCAACACAACCCTGCTGAAGGGGGGGTGGGGTGTGGTTGTCCCAAAAATGGGGTGAGGGTGCTGCTCCAGCACCCGCTTTCTCTTCCTTACCTGCCCCTATCCCCACTAAAACGTCACCGATTTGGGCAGCTTTGCAAGGGGAGGAGAGCCTGAAAGGAAACTGTTCTCCGAGTGGGATTTGGCAACCTGCGGCGGTAATTTTGGTTTGGGGCTCAGGGTGGGTCGTGGGGCTTTCAGTGCGTTTAATGGTTTCTGGAGGCTTTTTTGGGCATCTGCCTCCTCTGGGTCCAGCGCAAGAGGTGGCAGCATGGAGGTGGCAGGCAGGGGATGTCCAGTCTCTGGCAGAGGCAATGCCACCTGCTTTCTGTTTAAGTCCTGCTCTGTTGCATGGGCCAAGTGGAGGGGAGTGGTAGTTTTGATAACAGTGTAGGGGCTGTTCCCCTCCACCGTGGGGGACAGTGCCTGCTGGAAAGGGCAGCCTTCACCCAGCCCTGCTGCCTCCAACTCGCTGCCAGGTAAGACGGGCACACTGCCGCCCGCCAGCCCGTGCATGGGCAGCGTGTCCAAGCCCTGGGGCCAGTGCACGGTGCCGGTGGCGCTCCCTGGCCTGTTCTGCTGCAGGCTGGCAAGCTCCCCCGTGGATGCAGCTTTGGATGCCAAGCGCTTCAAGTCTGTTTTGCCTGGCAGTGCTGCTCTGCAGTGCTTCTCAGCTATCTCCTCCCCGTGCTCGCTCTTGGGGGAGTCGTCATGCTGCGATGCGCTGGAGAGCCGCCGCCAGCTGCCTGGCAGAGAATGAGGGGATGCATCGAGCGCTTTCTCTTTGCAGAGGGATGCTTGTTCTCCCACCAGTAGGGCAGCAGGATTTGGCTGCCATACCACATGGTCCATAGCAGAAAGCTCAGCAGTGCTCCAGTCAGGAGGACTCGGCATGTTTTGGAGAGAGGAGTCCGAGGAGCCGTGCTTGGCTGGGGCGGGGAGGGAGACCGACTTGTGGTCCACCGTGGCACAGCCGGGAGTGAGAAGAGGCTGCTCTGGAGGCAGAGCCATGGGCAGGAGGTGATGATGGGCCTGTGTCTCACTTGCCTTCAGAAGAGACGGTGGCTGCCCGTCCCTGGTGGGCTCCACCCGACCTTCCTCTCCCAGTGGCCCCCCACCAGGAGGATGCAGGTGGATGTCCATTGCTTCAGCTGCTTCACTGCCCTGGAGGGTGGGAGTCCTTGCCTCTGCTGCCGTCATTCCTCCCAGCACCCCGGGACCTCTGTGGGGATGGGGCTCCCTGTCCAGGGGGTGCTCGCCCACCTGGCCGTTCTGGCTATTGGCCACTATGTTGCCTTTCACGGCTACTGGGTTGAGGGAGAGCTCCAGGCCCAGGGGTTTCCGTGGGAACTCCTCAGGCTTTGCTGCATGGGAAGCAGAGAAAACAACATAAAACCCACACTGTGCATCAGTTCATTTTTGCATCTGGCATGCCCCGACCACAGGAAAGGCAAATGCTGCACCCAGCAGGTGCCAGCCATTCTGGGCTGCCCCGGCTCCCAGCCACACCAGAGGGATGCTCTGGTCCCCAGGGGACACGGGTACCACCAGCCGTTCCCGCTGGGATGCTCACCTTCCCCTCTACCCACCTGGCGGGGGGAGGTCAAATTTCATCTTGCGCAGTTCGGTCATTGACACCTGCAGTTGCTCGATGACAGCATCATCCTCGTACTGCAGGGAAGCAGCAATTTTCTCCTGCAGAAATTCCCGTAAATCTTCCAGCGTCATCTTCAGCAAGCGCTCTGGAGGATGGTAGAAAGGAGTAATGGCAGTGGCACAGCCAAATTGCAGGGTAGCACAAGTGTGGGTTGCATTGCTTTGGTTTTATCTGGGATTCTGCTGCTGTTCCCACTCCGGGGTGGGACAGCCTGAACGTTTTTGCCTCCCTCCCACCTTCCCACTGTTGCTCAGGTTGTGGATACATTTATGTATCCATGCCACCTCTGGGCAGTAGCTCAGCAATGGCAGGACAATGGTGGGGCTGCATGTTTTGGGCCATTTCTGGAAGTTCTCACCAATACCTCTAGGAGGAGGAAAAGCTCCATGAGATAGACACCGAGTGTCAGACTGAACAGCCACTGCCAGCAGCCGCCAACGCCAGCCAGGGATGCCAACCTGCACCAGCCAGCAGGCAGGGATGTTGACCCACGCCAGGGATGCAGGCAGGACTGGGATACAGGCAGGAATGGGATGCAGGCAGGGATGCCGATCTGCACCACACATTCTTCAGGGAGGAGAGATGACTTCAGAGCCAGGCTGAAACTTCTGCCTCCCTGCCAGTTTCCCAGTCTTTGCAAACAAACGGGATACTTGAAGATGTATTTCTGGATAGCCTGTTCTTCATTTAACTGAAGGAAGAGCAGGGTGGCTGTTTGCAGAAGCCAACACATGCAGTTCCATAAATCGCACTGGCCCAAAGGTTCCCAGCATGCAATACCAGCATCGCTCCTGTCCCAGATTAAAGACCTAACAGGGCGACAAAGCAAGGCTGCTAGCTTATGGGAGTGGAGGGGTTCAAAGTCCCAAAGATCTCGAGGTAGAAACATCACTGCCTTAATGTTATATAAGAAAACCAGGTTTTGGACATTTTAGAAGTATATTGATGGATTTATTTCTCCCTCTACAGCCTTTTCAGCTGAACTGCCACAGAGCGCTTTGCAGACAGATGAGTTGCTGTCTGTATTGCCCCTGAAAGTATGGTGATAAAAGATGTGGGGCACAGCATGCAGAAAGAGGCAGCTGGGAGCGTTTCAGGTGGGGTTTGCTATACGCTGAGTGCAGGACTTCAATCCTTGCGGCATCTCATTTCCTCCCCGGAGAATCAGCACAGGACTGTGCCTTTTGGGGCCAGCACAGGGCACCAAGCAGGCTGGTAGGGGCCAGCAAGGCTTTCCAGGTCGGCAGCACAAGGGTGGCCCAGCATGGTGCCACCTCTGCCATACGAGACGCGCTCTGCTGGGACCTTACTTTTGTGCAGTTTGAGGATGGTGTAAGCCATGGCCGTCAGCACCCGCTCTCCTTCCAGGATGTAGATATCCCAGAGCCGCAAGGTGAGGGTGAAGGGGGTCTGTTTCAAACACACAAACAAAAAACCAGCTTGTTAGCACTACACTCATTAGCACTGATTGATGGGATGGTGATACAGAGGTTGGTGGCATCACTATGTCCCCTCGCACCAAAACACAATAGGGCAAGGCATTGGATGTCCAGGATTCATCTATAACACAAAAACCTATTTTATCATCTATGGTTTTGCCTTAAAGCTAACGCCCTTGGCTGGCCGGGAAAGTACTTAAAACCCAGCCGTGAATGCAGAAAAAGGAGAAACTTTCTGCACAGGCATACTAGCACATGGATTCCCCTACCCTGGAAGGAGCATCACCATCTTTCAGCCTCGCAGGTACACAAAACCACTCCTGTATCCATCCAAATTGCCCGAACAGATAGAATCATAGATGATGGGCTATTTATGGGATAGGTCTGAAGGCTCGATGGTGCTTCACTAAGCATTAAAAAAAATCACTCCTTTGGTGTCTAGAGAAGTGGTCTTCCTTATACACAGGCTTATTTCTGCCTGCTAGAAAAACCTCTGCAAGAGGCTTCCATTTGCACCTGGACCCAGTCTTGACAAACAGGAGTGAACTGATACCCAAAATGATGGAGCAGCCCATCATCTCCCAAAGGAGAGGTGATCAGCAAAGATTTAAGGCAGCCAACACAGAAATTAATACTAGTCCTACTGTGACATTTAAGTTCAAACTTGGGATGCTGCACTTACTCTTCAGTTTGGCACAACTGGCCGTTGCAGCTCTTTTACCACGTTACTGTAGTTAAAGGGATTTTGCATTTTATACAGCTTTTAGTGACAGACTGCAAAGCAGTGAGTTCCCTCTCAAGGGGAAGAAGTCATCCACTGTTTTATAGGAAACGGGACAGCAGAAAATTGAGACTGGGGACACACAGATGTCCTAAACATTAGCAAGTCTGGATCTTGCATTCAGGTGTGCAAGCACAATGCTGCCCCTAAAAATAAAGTAGTCTTGGCTTGGGACTGGCAAATTAGCTCTGGAATGCAGAAAAAGGAGAAACCTTCTGCACAGGCATACTAGCACATGGATTCCCCTACCCTGGAAGGGGCATCACCATCTTTCAGCCTTGCAGGTACACAAAACCACTCCTGTATCCATCCAAATTGCCCAAACAGACAGAATCATAGAATCATAGATGATGGGCTTGGCTTGGGACTGGCAAATTAGCTCTGGACAAATCAGGGTAATTTTCTCATGCTTTCATGTGTCTCCAGTGCCCAGCCCGCTCCTTTGCCTGCAGCTGCTGCAGTGCTATTGTTTGTGCCTCCAGCTCTTCTTCTCCCTATGTTGTTTCCAGAGCAAAAGTGAGGTTAAATGCCTTTGCAGCAGTGCCGGTGGGCAATAGAAAGATCTCTCCTGACTCGGAAGCTTATACTGCTGCTGCCGAGTCATCTCCCAGCGACCACTTGTGATGAGGCAGCAGGAATTGGCTTGTCATCAGTGACATGCAGTTATTTTTAGCTTCTCCCTTACTAATTTTTTTCCTTATGAGAGTGTGCATAATATCCCACCTTATAAAATATTAACACCTTCTTCAAATTATGATACTTTTTAAAAAAAAACAGACGGATTAACTGTGCATGCAAGCGGCAGAGCAGCAAACAACCCACAGAGCATCCTCACCCGGTCAATGAAACACTGCAGGAACCACTTGGTCGTGTAAATCCCTGTAGTCATCTGCTCCTTGTCCTAGGAGGAGACAGTAAAGAAAGACAGGCATTTCACCAGGCTGGCTGCTGGAGGTTCAAGCAACTCATAGGGCTTTTGGGGAGGCTGGTTGGTTGGTTTATTAATGCTGGGGTCTGGGTGCAGGATCTGGCTGTGGTTTGTCTCCCAACAAAGCCCCTGCTTTAAATACAGTGTTGAAGCCCTGCTTTGACCCTTTGCCCAAGATATTCATTGAACCTGATCCTCACCATGGCCAGACTTCAGCCACAACTATGGAGAGGGATTTCTAGAAGAAGCTTTTCTGTCCTACTATCTACTCCAGGGATTTACAGAAACCTTCCAGGAACCCAAACCATGCACTCCTTGCAAACTACCATTTTTGTTTCCATAGCAATTCCCATGTGAGCCTCTCAAAGCACCAAAAAATTATTAACCCCAAGTATCCCACAGGTAAATCCAGACCTGTACAGTCAAGCCAGCTTTGCTAGCACTACCTCATTTGCATGGCATGGCTGCTGCAGGAGCAGTACAGCCTGACAGGCTAAGGAAAACTCTTAAAAAACTCACCAACATCACCCCAGTCTATCACTTTTCCATCCCTGTCTGGCGCCCGGCGCAGCGCTCGCACACAGCTTTGCTTTTACTGGCACGGCTGATGGCATGGCACGGCTGGTGCTGGGATGCACAGTGTCATGCATGTGCATAAAGTTGACATGATGCTGCTGCAAAGCCAGCAAAGCAGCGGGGATGGGAAGAGAAAGAAGCCCATGGGATTAATGGCCAGCTCCAGTCTTTGCTTTCAGCTGGTGCTGGACACCTGCAAGCCTGGTGAGCCTTTGGGAGCCAGGAGGCACGAGCAGCTTTCAGAGAGTTATTCCCCATCCTCCCCGCCCAGGTTTCCCCACCCCTGTGACTATAATTAAGTGAAAACCTGTCCTGGCTCTGTTTCACTTACACAGCCAGGGCTGGCCCGTTTGCAGCACAAAGCAAGAGCTGTTGCACATGATGGCAATATAAACAGCTTTTCCTGGAGCTGGGCCACTGAGCCCCTTGGGAACATAAGAAACCTTCAGGAGTCTGGCCACTGAATACCAACTGTCTACAGCAAATGCAAGGGGGAACACAGGGGAAAAAAAAAAGGGAGCAGGTGTTGCAAAATAGTCGCCTAGACATTAGACTGCAGTCGATGTGTCTTGCAGATGCTCCTCCAGCCACGAAATGGGCTTGTACCATCTGCTAGAGAGAAAAACAACTGGACGTGCCCAAGCAACAAAACTCACAGAAAATCTTAGGTGCCTCCTGTCTTTAAACAACAGCAAAGCCGTTAAATGCAAGCACTTGGGGCTAACAATTATTGAATTAAGACTCCAGACAGTCCAGCATCACCCTTTGGGCTTTGCAGCTGGTGTAAGAACACAGCCCAGCCTCGCTGCTGTATGCAACAGCTCCTTTTGCTGCAGGCTCTGTGAGCCTTCCTGCCTGGCTTTCCTAAGGAAGTTTTTAGATTTTAGCAGTCCCTACACTAATGATGACCAGCAAGCAAATTCAATAACCATTCACCTCAGCAAGATTCAGGCACCCCATTTAATGAACGCTTGCATCTTTGCAGCTGAAGCAGTCCTACACGGTTAGAAGTATGTTCAGTTGTGCATCTATTTGGCAGAACATTACATTAACTGCTTTAGATTAAAATGTGATATTAGTATGGGGGTACTGATAGCAAAGAGATACCATGTGCTTCTTCAGTTTGGGAAACAGTTTGCTTAAAATCTGCTCGTGGTGAGCTTGAAATCTCTGCAGCTTCGGGAACCCAGGAATGAAAAAACCTTAACGAGAAAAGATGAGAGAAATAAAAAACAATCAGAAAAGCTCTGGAGCAGTCTGGGGCAGCCTGATTTTCTAGAAACTCATCCCCTGCGTTGCCTGTTGTTGTCGGCTGGACCACAGTGTGCCCAGCTACCTCCCTTGGCATCCTTCCCAGAGCCCGCCCTTCACCTCATCTACATGGGCAACAGCACCCTCAGCACCAACCCCAGCTGGTTCTTCTCACCCCCGCCCTGCAGAGCAGACCCGCTCACCTCCCCACCACCTGCCCACCTGAGACTTGGCTTGGCCAAGACCTCTCTGAACACATCTCAGTGCTTACCAAGGTTCAGAGAAAAGCTGAAGATGTTTGAACACCACAAGCTTGTGCAGCACCCTGTAATCTAGCAGGACACGTGTTTAAGACTGTGAGGAGTTATCAAGCCATAAGGCTTAGCCCTCCACTCATAAAATAACCTTCTGTGCATAGATTACTGCTAACCACAAATAAGATGAAAGGATCTTTAATGTGTTTGAAGTAAAATAATACAGCACATTTGGTGGAATTACATCTTCATAAAAACACAAGGGCACGTAGCTTGTGGCACGCTAAAAACGGAGCATTACATGATGCTCTTGGATGTACCTTCTGTGAGACTTTTTAAAACCTCGTAACCTTCAATTAATTGATTGCCAAGGGCAAGGCACTCCAGAGGGAAGATAGCACCTCTGTGAAAGTGTTAATTACTGAACACTAAAGCTCAGTGCCGATAAAACACATTTTTCTTTGATGAACTTGTCTGCCTCCAAGAGTGAAGTTCAGCTGTGTAGTCGGGTTGTACTGGCACATAATTAAGCCTTAACCTCTTTAAACAAGTATGTGAGGAGAAATGAGGCTCTACTGACCAACCTAAACAGCCTTCCCTCCCATCACAAGAGCCCCCATCCGCATCCTACCCCAGCCTTACCGTGCATGGCGTGCCGCTGGTTGGTCAGCAGCTGTGCCAGTGCCCAAAATGCATCCTCTTCGTTTAAGTACATCAGGAGGATGGCTGCGATCTGGCTCATCCCTTGGCAGTAGCTCACTTCCTGCAAAAGCCAAGAGGAGCACATGTGCTGCCACGCTGTCAGACCCTACCATGACGCTAAAGCTACAGAAGCAGGTCAGGCTGCCTGTGCTTCCCTCTCCTCTTTCAAGGTCTGTCCCATTTCAAGATCTTTATTGTTTATGCCCAAATTCACAGCTCCCATATGTCTACAGCATCTACCGTGTCACTGACTCACAGAGTGGTTGGGTTGGAAAGGACCTCTGAAGATCATCTCGTCCAACCCCCCTGCCATGGGCAGAGACATCTTTCACTAGATCAGGTTGCTCAAAGCCCCATCTAACCTAACCTTGACCACTTCCAATAATGGAGCATCCACAGTTTCTCTGGGCAACCTGTTCCAGTGCCCCACCACCCTTATGTCCAATCTAAACCTACCTTCTTTCAGTTTAAAACTTGCCCCTTGTCCTGTCACTACAGGCCCTGGTAAAAAGTCTTTCTGTCTTTCTTATATGCCTCCTTTATGTATTGAAAGGCCACAACAAGGTCTTCCCAGAGCCTTCTCTTCTCCAGGCTGAACATCCCCAACTCTCAGCCTTTCTTCATGGGAGAGGTGTTCCAGCCCTCTGACCATTTTCGTGGCCCTCTTCCAGACCTGCTCTAGCAGGTCCTCCAGCAGGAGGTGAGGGGCTTGCAGGCGATGTCCCCCACCACGCCGCTCCCCCCACCAGCCCTGCTCAAGCCTGGCAGGCGAGGGACAGAAACCCCAATGTAAGAGGTGCCTGCAGCTACTTCAAGGAATAGGGGATGGGATGATAAACAGCATGTGGGTCTGATACCGTTTTGGATTCCTTCAGCCATATGAGCACTGAAGTAATTAAAGAATAAATAAATCTGCTGAGCGTTTCTGTGGTATGAGGGAAGGCAGGGTCTTTGTTTCCTTGACTACCCCCACTGAGCATCTTCTGTGCCTTCTGGGGTAATTGTCCCCTCCTGGAGATGGAGGCAGTAAGTTCAGCCGCTAATTTAGGCTTATTCTGCCCATGCCCTTCAGCTAAAAATGACTGGTTCACTGTAATAAATCAGTGTTTTCAACAAGGATGCCATTCAGTGTATGACAAGAAGTCAGAAACATGACAGACCTTCAGCCAGGAGGCTAGTCTTGCTGGAAAGCCAAAGGGCGATCCCTTGTTCTTTGCTGACACTCACTCAAACTGCATCTGCCAGATGTCATTTACCAGGTGATAAAACGAATAAGGGAATGAAACAACTGTGCAGAGAGTCTTGTGCTGCCTGTGAGTCTTGCAGCTGTCTGTACAAACCAGTATTAGGACTTAAAATTGGAATTACCACTGGCTAAATGTGGGGGTGTGTGTGTATATATATACACAAACATACATGTATACACTTATATAAGTACATCTAAAGCTTTTTTAAAATGTTTTGGGTTTTTTTAATATATATAGCACAACTCTATTTACTTTACCTGGACTAACTTACTACTTACGGTATTATAAACCGAGTATGCTGACAGGACATGGAAGAGTGCCTGTTGCCTGGGGAGAAAGAAGGATATTGAAACACTTGAGCATGAGGTCTCCAGCTTCATGTGCACACCAACGTGTATGCACAGAGAGCCAAGGCTCTGAAAATACCCAGCCAACTGGTACTTATGCCTTTTGCAAGGAGCAGGGCTCACAGAGCCAGAAAGCACCTTGATGGGCACGTGGGATGGGACCTCCACTCCAGAGGGGAGTCACCAGTGGCCCCGCAGAGCGGGGGTGAACCAGCCTGCTCCATCAGAAGGTCTCCTGAAGAGACATGCATGTACCCACATGTGCTGTGTTCAACACTTCCACTCTTCAGGTTTGGAGTGGTGGTGGGTTTTTAATAGACTTGCAACCACCCAGGTATCAAGTGTTATACATCCTAGGGGAAAGCACTGCCACCATTTTATTAGTAGGTTCCTTTCTCCTTTCCCTCCTTGCTAAAGGAGTTATCACCATATAGATACGCAGTGCAGGCTTCCTCACAGACTGTACATCTGTATAGGGCAGCCAGATGTGACTCATCCAAGTGACAAAGCCACTTTGTCAAACCTCTCCAACCCCGTCTGTTGTGGAGGCCACATATGCCCCATCCCACCCAGCTCCCAACAGACCTACCCCATCATCCCAGCCATCCCAAACCAAGCCCTCCGCAACTGCAACCCTAGCACCTTGGGGGACAAGGCACTGCAACAGGCTGATGCTTGGCTCAAGAACTGGGGCTGAACGTGGTCCAGTGTGGATCTGTCCAAAGAGAGAATCAGCAGCCCAACATCTGTGGGTCGTACCATGTGCTGATGGTTTGTGGAGCAGGCAGAGGTGGCTTTGCTCTCCTGTAAGCTGCTCTGAGCCAGGGGGCTGGTGGCCACCCCAAGCCAGGGGGCTGCTGGCCACCCCATCCAGCTCATCGCATGCACACCCACCAGCACCGATGCCTGTACAGCCACATGAAGCCTCCCGTACTCACTTCACTCCGTAGCGATCCCGAAACATGATATGGTTTCGGAAGGTGCGGTTAACGTCCAAATCTATCTGCTTGATTTCCGATGAAAAGCTCTTTGCTTGCTCTTTCATTTGCTGGAACGGAGGGGGGCAGACAAGAGGAAGGAGTCAGACACCATCTCAGCCCACACCTCTCTCCATACAGCAAGAAGGTCTGCTTCCCACAGCAGGAGTGGCAGCCTGTGAGCTGCACAGAACTATTGCAGAGCAACTCAGGGACACTGCTGTCTTGCTGTGAGCAATGATCTGTAGCCCGGAGGTGAATCCCCAGCCCCTTGGCTGTGCTGTTGGCCCAGGGAGAAGGGGACAAACCCACGCTCACATGCTACGACAGCGGCAGCTGCCAGCCCAGGCTTCGCCCATCTTCCAATGCAGATACCAAGTTTTCAGAATCTAAAACCTTTACAATTAAATTCCACTCTGATTTCTTTTGATGTCTTTGTGGTACCCAGCCCGGCTGTCATAAAGCATGGAGACCTCTTTGGCGCTTAAGGAACGATACACTTCTATAACCAACACACAGATGTAAGCACCAAGTGCCTGAGCTTTTCAGAGGCTCAGTCATAATAAAGTCCAAACTGTTATGACAGACTTCATGAAGTGATCTCCAACTACTACTTCCCCCGCAGAAGAGAATAATCTTAGGTTTAAGGAGTTTCCACTAGAAAAGCAGTTCTGGGGTATTCCCTTGGACTGGTGCAAATTTTAAGGAACTTGCAGAGTCCAGAACAGAAGCTAAACTCAAAACCAAGAATCCCCATGTTCCCCCCATGTTGGCTAATCATTTAAGGCAGCATCACACAGATAAAGGCCTGAAGTCCACTGCAAAAAAAGGAAATTCAAACTAAAGCTAAGTCCAGCTCAACCAATTGCACCCTCAGAGTCCCAAGCTCAAGACGCTCCATGGACAAATCCCACTGCAGTCCCATTCGTAACCCACTGTTCAGCCCTGTGCATGCAGGCAAGGACCATTACGCTATAGCCAAACATGTCATCTCACAGCCTTTAGATACCACCGGTGATCATGCAATTGCCCTCTTTCTTTAATATCTCCAGGGTTAATTGCATTAATAAAATACATTTTGTGACTGCCTTCAGGCAGCCTGAGATCCACCAGCAGGTTAGGGGCAGTGGAGATGAGCAGCAAGCCCAGCTTTCCTGGAGTCCAGGGTCAGGACCCCTCCTTGCTCACACAGCAGACAGAAAATAGCACATCTGCAGATACTTAATCATCTGCTCCAGCAGCTGCCATCCTACAAATTCTTGTCAGCCTGACACAAGGCACCTCCAGCCTGCTGTTGACCTCCCAAGGTGGCCACATCAACTCTGGGGAACATCAAAAGGTCATTAGCACCCAGATGTGTCCAGCACAGCCAATGCTCAGGGCAGTGACAACGTCTTGGGAATATTAACTCCAACCTTCAAAGCAGCTGTATGGAGGAACAACAGTGCAGGGGCTATTTTGAATTACTGCCTGCACAAGACAAGGGAAGATAAAAGTGACAACGGAATGAAGATCTGATGAACAATATAATTTCCCTGCTGTAAATCCTGTGCTCTCTGCATCCTACGGCTCCTTGCCCTCTATAAAGCAGGCAGACTACCTGAGACAAGATGACTATTCATATGCTCCGGGTCACTTCAGTTCAAATTTCCCTGCTAAAGGCCCTCTTGTTTTCCCTGCCAGAACAACACAGAAATCTCCCGAAGACTGTAAAAACCCCTACTTTGGGTTTTTTTTAAATCACTGCACCTGCATAACAAGTAGGTTGCACAGCACTTTGTCACTTCCATGTACCCAGGAGGCTTTATTAATTCTGCAGATGGTAAACTAGAAGCCCAGGATGGGTTATTCTCCTTTTTTCCCTTGTTTAAGTAACCTGGGGGCTCCACAGATGCCCTGCCGAGCTCATTAGCGCTGCGAGCCCTGCAAGCCAGCGGCAGAACAGAGGCTGGGAAGCTGGAGGTCCCGTCCCAGAGACGTTTTACAAAGCAGCGGGTAAAAGCCAGGATACCTCTGCTCTGCCCCATGGCCAGCAGGTTTCTCTTGCCGCCCTCTCAGCTCTCCTCAAGCCCTCTCGGTTGTGGCTATAAAACCCCAGGGAGGCAGACCATCACACCCACGTTGAAACCAAGTGTGGCACGTCCCATGGTAGCCTCCAGGCTCCTGCAGCGTCAGGAACAACTGAGCTGCCGTGGCCTTGAGGAAGACTCAAAGACTTGCATGGAGGGGCCTTGGAGGACAGCTGGGATAAGATAAAGCACTACGGAAGCAACTGGACCAGGCTTTTTTAATTGCATCACTCCAGAGGCAACATGAACACAGGGAGCAAGGTATCCCGCTTGGCTGGAAAAGTGAGAGCAGCAGGTATAAAAAAAAAAAGATAAATCACCTGGCATATGCCAGGTGGCACGCTCAAAACTCAAGGCACATGCAAAAGCCAGGCTTTTGTGCCATGGTTCATGCCCCAAGGAGAAATGGGGTGGCCTTGGGACCAGCCCCTCCAGGACACAGGACTGGGGCTGAGGCTTGGTCCCTTCTTGAAAGCAAAACCTCTCATCCAGGACCTGCACTGAGCCTCTTCTGGAGGAAATTAGGAGAGAGCTAATTACCAGCGGCAGGTGGCACCAAAGAAGAGGAGGATTAAGATGAGCTTGTAGGGGGTTTGCATCCAACAAAGCCTATTAGCCCTGAAGCTCCTGTTTATCGCAGATCCCTCTGGAGAACAGATAAACTCCTTGCGACTTTCATTTGTTTGGATTGCTTCCCTGCCTGCGCAGCACAGCTTCAAGGGAGAGAGCGTGATAAGAATCTGCGTGCTGGGAGAGCTTCGTTATCTCTGCTTATTGCCCTGAGCTCAGCCCACCTTCCCCAAGCCCCTGCACATGACTCTATCCCAGCGGCATCTCGCTATTAACATCTACGCTTGACTAACTATAATGAGTGTTAGCATCATCCTGCTTAATAGGCAGAGATTTTCAGAAACACCTGCTGGAAGCAGCACTCGACCTCCTGCCTCTGAAACATAACTATCTCCATGACACCCTGATCCTTGCCTGGGTACATGATGCAAGCTAAATCATAACACAAGCTTGGAAAATAAGTTAATTATCAACCAAGGGCTTCCACACGCTGCCTATGGAAAGAGGCAGCATAAAGGAGCCAAGATGCCTGAAATAAAAACAACAAAATACAGCAAGCCCCATCACTCAGGTTCTTGTTCAATGCACACTACAGAAATTGCTTATTATACCAAGGAATCCAAGCCTGCAGCATGCAGTGCTCTGGTAGGAAGCAATGCAAGGCAGGCTTTTCTCCTATCTGCAGAGAAAATAAGTGCTTTTTAATAGAAAAATGATTTTTATTTGATGTTTAATAGGGATTTTTAATAGAAACTTTCAAGACAGTTATAAAAAGATTGAAGATGCCACTTCAATCCAAGCTCTTCCAACACTGCCAGTCAACTTCCAGCTGCACATCTAAGTTGTAAGCCAGGACCCTGTGCTCAGAAATCCCCCTCCAAGCTTGTAAGACCTGCCCTCACCCCAGCCTTAATTGGGTTTCTCGACTAATGACCCATTGTCAGCTGATTTAAGGCTTCTGACCTTGCTGCTCATTTCAAAATGCCCTGAGTGAAATTTTCAAGCACATGGAGAGTTTTGGGGTATTTCCATCCAGCACCTGCCCGCTTCAGGGTACTCATGGCTACTCTGCATCACTCCAGGGGGCTCGGGGAACTGCAAGCGGTACCTTTGCTAAGCTTCCCCTCCCTCTTCCCTGCGTCTTTACCTAAGGATGCAGTAACACCGACAGCATTCTTTGCTCGTGGCTTGCAGCAGAATAAATGGAAGCAGCATATTAGGGAAAGCAGCTGGTTAATGTGCTAAAAGGCCCCAGCCTAAGATACACACATAGATAAAGAGTTTATCCCCTTTGCATTTTCAGTGCTCGCTAATTTTAAGCCTTTCCTTCTCAGAGGTTGCAGCAGTTCATGGACGGGATCGGGCCCCACCACCAGCATACATCGTAGGGCGCTCGGCATGCCGCTACCCTACACGGGAGGATGCAAGGGCTGGGTGTGTCCTGCCATCCCTTAAAGCATCCCTGTATGAACCCTCATTTCCCTCCTGCCCATGCAGGTGGAGATGGAGATGCCTGCATCCACCATGGGTCTGACTTGCCCCAGCTGGTGAAGCCCCACCAAACCAGCCTCCCCATCACCTTGCTCCCATTGTCTTTTCCAGGAAGAGCCCGTACCTCATATTTCCCTTCATTTTCCTTCTTCATTTTCTCGATGTCCAGCAGAAGCGACCAGACCTGGCCTCGCACCTGAAGCGGGATCCCTTTGTAGACTCGCCGGCACATCTGCAAGGAGGGAAACATGTGCAAGGTTAGCTGGTCCTGCTCGTGGCAGAACAGATTTGCTCCATGGTTTGCTGCTGTGGACCACCAGCCACCTGAGCAGACACCCCAACCGATCACCTCCTCTGCCTGCGCTGGTGCAAAGAGGGCATCTCCAATCTGATGGATGAGCTGAGCACCTGCATCCATTGAAGACACCTACTGAGTCAAAATCAAGCCACATCTCATGCTTTTAACCTTACTGGAAGAGCTGGATACGGACCATCCCCTTTATACATGGAGACATCTCAGGTGGTTCACAGCAGTCTCATTCTGTGTACACTAGCCTGCCCTTGGACTCCTCTCCAAGGACCAGATGCAGCACCCTTGACTTTGAAGCCTTTGATCTGACCTGGCATGGCTGTTCTCCACCTGGATCCTCAGGGACTGGGAGAAAAATACATTTCCCCTTGGAGAGGAGAGCCCTTACCATGAGAGCCACAGGGACGTGTCCACAGCAACTCTCATGGCTTGACAAGCGGCAAAGGATACTGTGGGCTACACCAAGGGCTCTCCCCTGAACATGCAGGGTACTCCTCAAGCAAGGAGGGGGATTGGGGACAAACGTGCATGTGTCCCTCCTCCTGCCTCCACATATTCTCTTCATCTCACAGATGCCGCTTCCCTTTTTTCTTGTCATAAAGCCCCCTCTCTCTAAAGAGACCATTAAATTTCAATGGAAAACAGACAAAAGAGCTTTTGTTCCATCCCTGACTTCTTCCATGAAAAGAAAAAGCTTCATAAAAAAGAAAAAAGCCTCATTTCTGAATATTTTCCACCCTTTCATTCATCCCACCCATGAAACGCCTGGCAGCTGCACTACAAAGCCAGCTGCAGCACTCCTCCAGGTTCCTGAGGACCCTGGGGTATGCTGAAGGATCTGCTGCATGTGCCCAAGCTCCAGCTGTGGAAGGGATTTACACTGCAACATGGCGATCCCTCAGCACCGGGCAATTCATTGGGAGGGGACAGAGGTGCCGGATTCCTGGTCATGGGAATGAGCTAGGGGCTGAGCAGGGCAGTGCCCAACTAGGCAATCAACTGGAGCTACTGGCATTGCCTGGTACAAATGCATCCAACCTCCTTCAAAATCCCTCTTCTCTTTCCATAGGGTGTTCTGCTTCACGTGTTTCAGGCTGATGCAAGAGAAGGGCTGCAACTCACGGGGAAGCATCAAGATCCTAGCAGAAGGTTTTCTGGACATGGTCCTGCCGCATTGACTTTGCATCTCTTACACCAAGCTGAACATCTGCTCCTGTTACCTTTCCTTTCTGACCCATCTCGCACCATCAGCTTTTTAACTTCTAGCTTGACTTTTTAACACAGCCTGTGCACAAGGTTATAAAGACCATAACCATGACACTGCATTGTCAACCCACCTGGGCTCGCAGCCTCCCAGAGCACAGATGCATGCACAAACACACGCTCCTCGTTTTGTTACTGTTTGCATGGCAGCACTGTACCTACCAAGTGTAAAACACAGCAATGATGCCTCTTGTCCCAAAGAGCTAGTACAAGACAAGACAGGAGGTGGGGTTCAAGTAGACAGGCTAGGGGACAGCAAAGAAATAACACCACTATCCCAGTCAAAATAAGTATATAAAATAGCTATGTAATAAATGCCAAGACCCCCATGTAGTACTAGGAGAGCTAGATGTGTGTTAGAACACTTTTCCACCACATTATGGTAAATATTTCAGTATTTCCGCTGACACAGAAAGTGTAAGTGTAATGTATCCTGATCCTGTAAGTGTAATGGAGATTCAACATTTAAAACCCCATTCTCAGCACTTGCCAAATGCTTGCTCTGCCCCAGGTGTTGCTTAGCACCAGCTCTGAAGGTCCAATGCATAGCCAGGACCATACCCTACAGAAATCCTTTGCAAGATCCTGCCCTCCCCTCTGTACGCACCAAATAAGAGCTGCCCACTAAAAAGCATCTCACTACCAAGACGTGACCATGGAAGGCCACCATACTATTCAACAGCATCCTGCATTTTAAGCGGGACATCACTGATTCACTATCTGCACACCCAGGGGAGCCACTCCTGCTCGTCCAAGCTCAGATGAGGAGGCATTTCTGGAAGACAGCAAACCTTCACGCCATGCCAGACAGCTTCATCCCCACAGCTGAAAGGCCAAGGAGACGAACAAGAGATTCCCATTCCCCGAGAGTCATTAAATCAGGACGAAAGAAGTGCAATGCATCAGGAGACACAAAGCAACAGGGTTAGATGAACCACATCCCCAAAGTGGGACTGGTAAGGTGTCCACGAAAGCCTGGCACCTGTGACTTGTGACTTCATGAAGCAAAAGCTGAGACAGGATCAAGAAACTGGAGTACGTACCAATTCAGATAAAATCACCAATTCAGAAAAAATTATTTATTTCCAATGGATTAGGAGAGAGCAACTGACAGCTGCCAAGGCAGAAGATGATGCTTAGCTCTGTGGGAAGAAAATAATTTTGTTTTGAATTCCCAGAGCTGGTATTGTTGTACTTTAATGAGTTCAACCCTCACTGGCATATAGTAAACGTCTCTAATGATTTTCTCCACATGAGAGTGTGGCAGGAACAGGGGAGTTACAAAACATGCTGAGATGGAACTGAACTGAAATGCCTCCCTGTTATTTATCCAAGGGCTTTCCTCCTCCCACCGCCTCCAGACGTGAAAGTGATAAAACCTCAGAGCTGTGAGTCACGCGGAGGAAAAATGAGCAATTTTCCTTTGTCATGAAACTTGAAGGAAAACAGGGAAGTTATCATTAAAAGTAGCATTTATGCTGGGATGAACTGATGGAGGGAAGGCAGCAGGTGATGGCAACTCCTGCTCCACGTGAGAAGAAAAAACAACCCTCAAGGTCACCATCTTCTGTCTCTTATAAACCACTCAGCCCTTACAGATGGGAAGAGAGCACCTAGACCATGCCCCATGCAGACTGACAGACCAACACACGGCAGGAAGAATGGGCATCATCCCATTTCACAAATGGAGATGCTGATGGTCAAAGCGATGGCTCAAGGTACTGTGTAGAAAGGCGGTGCCAGACTGAACCCACCGTGTTTAAAACTTGCTCCGGGTTTTGCCATAGGATCATCTTCTTTCTCTAGGCTTTAATATACAAAGCTCGTGGCACAGAGGCCATCATCACCCCATCCCCATCTCTCCCCTCCCCATGAACTTTCTTTCCAGTAGATGGGATGGGAAGACTATAGAAGTACAGACCTGAGCTCCATCTTCCTGCATCAGAGATCTCCTCTGAGAAGTACCCAACCAAGTGCTCCAGGTCTTTAATTAGAGGGGTGGAGTCACTGCCTTTAAACACAGAACATCTTTTTGCAGTAGTTAAGACACTGAAGTTAAAAAGGGTTTGGGAGGGGTGGGTTGTTTTTTTAAAGCAGCATATACACATTTCAGCCCACTTTCACATTTTGGAGTCTGTCACTGCTAGCTTCTCAGCCACGTGCATGGTCCACCAGGAAGAGACTGCAGGAGTAATGCCCAAATTTTGGGTATGCATGGCAATTTCACTTTCAAGCCTCTCCATATACTCACCATACATCTCCAACACCCTGAAGTGGGGGGCAGCCCCCCTTCCTCAGTTCCTTTAGGGCTCAAAGAGTGATCCTTCTGGAGAGGAAGAACTCCTTCACTTCCTCCACCAGTGATGTGCTGGGGGAGCTGAGCTGTGAAAATCTTCACCTGGAGTGGTGGGTGAAGCCTCCACCACCACCATCACCACCCCCACCCTGGAGAAGAGGACTTCTTTTTTGCACCACAAATCAGGCTAATTGATGATGTGGCCATGCAAGACACTCAGCAGCCTGGACTTTGCTGTGCATGGTTTTCTTTCTGTATGGATAATGGTTGCTCCCAACTCAGCTGTTGTCCCTGCAGCTGGAGCCTTGGCTGTGCCAGATGGGGTGCCAGCAGCTTCGGCAGCAAAGCAGGGGCAAATTTAAATCCTAAAGCTGATGTGTCATGGGTGGGCATTTACATTTATTACCAGAGCTACCTTTGGGGGAGAGGAAAACGCTACCTGCCTTTCCAAAATGGCAAAAACGAGCAGCAGAAGTCACCCTGCAGCTCCCAGATGCTTTTCTTTCCCATGGCATTTGCGGGCGGGAGACCTGACTTCAGCCGATGCTGCCATGACAAACGTCTGCTGGCTCTCCCCAGTGTAAGCAGATTATTCGCTCTTGGGGGTCCGTGTCAGTCCATACAGAGCCCTGATTCATCCTAAACCGCTTTGCTGGCATGCACTGGATTAAGTGCCCTGCACTCCCGTGACCTTAACAGAGACAAGGCTACTCCCGTGCACAAAGACAGGCTTTGCCTAAAAACCAGACATCTATGGCCAAAGACATCCCTCTCTAAAGGTCCCATCCCACATGGCCAGCAGCGAGAAGCAGCTTGCAAATGATGCAGAGGTCATATCCTCTTCCTAGGACTGATACTTCTGGCTGAATCCACTTATTTCAGGGCTACAATGAATAAATTATCCTGCTATTGGAGTGCACACAGCACAGCCTCTTTTTTCTCTGCAAAACTGTGCTGCCTTAACTGTGTATATTCTTACACGGCACCAGCCATTTCCTAACCTTCCCAAGCAAAGTCAGGTTGGGATTTAAACTCAGGTTTAAAACAGCAGTGAGGAGGACACAGACCATCTGAGCCTCCTTGTGCTGAACCCTGATTTTAGCACTTCTTTGCAGGTTTGATGTACCTTAACTCTGCAAAGCAGTGTGGTCCTTGCATGGACTCTTTTATTTTTGTACCCTTTCCCTTGTGAAAGTACAGCCAGGAAAAGGCACCATTGCATCAGTCTAACCCCATCCATGCGAGGAATTGTGCTGGTGTCACTTTTTGTTGATGTTGCTACTGAAATTAAATCAGATCACTTCGAAATGTGTCTAGCACAGAGATGGAGACAGATCTGATGTGGTGATGAGCACAAGGAACCCCAGGGCATCACTTTAAGATAATCCTATTTGTTGCTCATCCTGAAACAGGTTATGTTTTAGGCATAGCCGGGCCATCCTGGGCTAGGGACTGTAAGAGGCCCTCCTCTTGAGGGTTTTTTTCAGCCTTATTTCCTATAATCTGTGACAGCCACAACACTCAGACTGCAACCAGCAGCATGCAGGGATGCACACTGGCAGCAGGTGAGGGAACAGAAAGCAAAACCTGCCACTCTCTGGTGATGACTCATGCTGGAGGTCTGAAAAAGCTGCTTTCTCATCTGCTGACAGGTGGTTGCTTTGGGGCCAGTGCCCAGGACAACCTCCCTCCTCCTGCTGACATTTCACAACACAGAAGCTGAGACAACAACCTAAGCCTCAATCAGGTACTAAGATGCTGCGAAACACAACAGCCTTGATAAGCCAAGAGACCCTCTTCAAGCACTCGATACGGTCAGGTGTCTGCCAGCTCCAGCACATGAACTGGGACTTGAAAGGTTGGCCCTGAAGTCCAGAAAGTCCCAGTCTGGAAAATAAGACGGGTTTCTACATCACTCAAGCAGAGCCAAGATCAGGGCAGCTTCCCTGTGAAACTGCCTAGGGTTCCTGCAACAAGATTTTTTTTTTCCCCCTCTAATAAAGCACAGTCTATCAAAATGAACATCAAAGGGAATGCTCCTGTCTTCAGTAAGAGGTTTTTTCCAAAGATGACATCCTAGTCTTTATTAAAATAACACAGAGCTGCTGTCTTGTGACACTCGGGCTTCCATCACGTCAGCAAAGAAGTGCCAAAAACAAACCTGAAGGAAACGTGCAATGCAGATGTGACAGCCTGAGTGCTCAGAGAAGGAACAAAACCAACCCACTCTGCTTTAGAAAAATCAGATCAAGGGCTTGTCACATTTACTTTAGCTAGAAAAAAACCATAACCATCTGAAGAGGATGACTGTGATCTCAGCATAAGGTCCTTGAAATGCCACATCTGAGCTGCATTGAGCCATGGCAACAGAAATCTCCGAGCAGCTTCCCCACTCCTGACACAAGAGCATGGGGTTGCACATGCAGGTGAAGGATACAGCCTAATTTTATTATTTTTTTTAAAGCACTTTTTCTGTGTCTCTCAGGGTCTTTGCACTTAATGCTGTGTGGCTGCCCCGATGCACAGACCTTCCTGCCGGCACTTGCACCAGCACAAGGCAGCAGGGTGTTAGGCTGGATGGGACTGAAACCAAAGCTCCTTTCTACTCCCTGGGGTCACCAGACTGCTCCTGCCCTGCTTGGGGCCAAGCGCTGCTTCTCTGTTTGCTGGGAAGGGGGATGGCCATTTCCAGTCCCCCAGCACTGGGACAATGCCACATGTGTGCCCAAGAGTCAACCACTATTTACGGGCTGTTATGAATAACATCATTTATTCCATTACAAGAGCTCTGACCCAAAGACCCTCAAAACCCACTTGCCAGTCTAGCCCCTTGCCATCCAGCAGACCTGAGCGACGTCAGCTGCAGCGTGCTTAACACACACGCTAATTATTGGGGTAAATCCAAAAGACAGACAGGGATTGCTACTGCTCCATACACCCCTCACCCCAGATCCTGTCTGTCCCCACCAGCTGACCCAGGGAAGCCAAGGCATGCTAAAAACACTCATCATTACGCATTCCAAACATCCTCCAGGACCTGAAGGAATTCCCTGCACTCTGCTGGAATTTGGTGTTTTACCCACAAGGCCACTAACCAATTAGTGCTAACTTCTAATTAGAAAAACCAAAGCCACAGGAGAGCCTCCGTTTTTCCCCTTGAGCAGCACCAATGAACAAAATAATTAGAACCACCCTGAAGTGAACAGAAGGATTATAAAACCCCAAGCCCATCTCCACCCAATCCCTGCTGTAACAGAGCTGACCCAGGGAAGCCAAGGCATGCTAAAAACACTCATCATTACGCATTCCAAACATCCTCCAGGACCTGAAGGAATTCCCTGCACTCTGCTGGAATTTGGTGTTTTACCCACAAGGCCACTAACCAATTAGTGCTAACTTCTAATTAGAAAAACCAAAGCCACAGGAGAGCCTCCGTTTTTCCCCTTGAGCAGCACCAATGAACAAAATAATTAGAACCACCCTGAAGTGAACAGAAGGATTATAAAACCCCAAGCCCATCTCCACCCAATCCCTGCTGTAACAGAGAGAAGAATTTGTTGGGTTTTTTTTTTTAAAAAAAGGACAAGACTACAGCTGGTCTTTGGCTGGGTGAACCTGACATCACTCTGTGGATGGCCAGGCGATGGGGGTGCTCTGCTCAATGCCCCCCCTGCAGCTATGCAGATATCCTCTGCACAACCTTTTAACCGAGTTCAAGTTTCTCCCGAGGCCTTTCAGCAGGAGCTAGAAGCAATACAGCCAAATACCCCGCTCCTCTTGCCGAACAAGAAGGCTGCAGAGGCCACGGTGACAAAGTGATGCTGGGCTTCAGCCCTCTCCTTGCGCAGAGCGCCATAAGCAGAGCAGGTCAGGCGTGATGCTCTTCTCCTTACCCAGCAAGGGTCCTGTCATTAGGTTCACGGGTTTTTTGTTTCAAGAGGTTTGTAATAGGAACATATTACAAATATTATTTATTAAAAACAACTCAGTTTTGCAGTGGCATTTGATGCAGTTTATTTTGAACACCAAAGCCAAGACACAAGGTTGGTGTCTCCATCCTTGATTTCCACAGATGGGTGCACACAATGTAATATTTAAGCACCCAAGGGGCTTCTCACAGGCACAGCTAGGAGCAAAATACAAAATCTAGGTGATGCCCTAGACAAGTAATTCTCCCTCCAGGGAGAATTACAAGGAACATCAGCTGCACTGTATCAGTCACATCTCCCATGCCATTCTCAGGTGGTGGAGACACAGAAGCAACCTGCAACGCCCTCTGCTCTCAGGGCAGGGATCCAGCTGGGCACACAAGTGTTTCTGCTGTGCTCCTCCTTGCACAGGGAAGCAGAAGTGCAAACACGCCAGCAGCATTTAGGAAACCATTTTTAAAACTATGCTAGTCAGAACAGGACTTTTTCCTTGACTGGTAATCCAGCAACTTTAAGGAAAGATTTAAAATATTAAAGACTAACGGGTAGAATTAGGCAATATTTTCCAGTGATCTCTGGTTTCTCTATCAACTTTTCAAAAGCCTGCCTCACTGGAAGGATGCACCGTACCTGTCCCTCCGGACACGTGCTCTTTCTTTTCCTCCTTACCTTGTCACTGTTTCTGTATTTGCCCCATTTCTTCAGCATCTTTAGCCACTTGTCCACGCGTTCGATTTCTTGCTGTTTTTGCTGGTGCAAGGGGGAAGACGACAAGACAAATTTAAGAAAAAAAGCCCCAGAAGATACCTCCTGAAAACACAAAACTTCATTCTCTTTAGGTTTAAACTCCTATGCAAAGACCTCGCATCGGGGATGGCAATAATCCACAGGTGCTTGGTAATTTCAAGCTTTCCACTGGTAATTTCAACACGTAGTAATTAAAGCAGCATTGGTAAAAACGACAAAACACACAGGCTTAACATAGAGAAAGCATTTCCAAGAGGAGTATTCCTTGACAACAAAAATCTTTGCAGGTTCAGCTAGCCTCAAATCGTATCATAGTAGCAGATCAGCAGAAACAAGATGCTATTTAGTCCCAGTTAGCAGGATCCTAACAGAGGACCTGCTCCCAGCTCAGGGGAGATAAGGATGGAGATGACTGTTACCTACAACCTCCACTGCTTTCCCCTGCACATGCAATCCCCTTTTCAAGCCACAGCTGCTGAGCGCTGTGCCAAAGCAGAGGGAAAAGCCCAAAATTGCTTTAAAAGGTGCAATTTCAGTGCAGCGTGGAGGAGGGGAGATGCCTGACCCAGCAAAATAGAAGCTCCAACAGCTGGGTATTGTGCAGAGTTCCCACCTCTGCGCGAGTAGCGGTGACCAGCGGGCGCTGGCTGCCTGCTTTGCTCTCACTTGCACATTCATTTCCTCAAAAAAGGCCCCTCCGCAGCCAGTGTGACAAGGATCCAATACCCATGACAACAGAGCTGGCAGCTCTCACCTTCTCCTCCAAGGCCGTGCGGGTTGGCAGCTCCTGCTCGCTGGAAAAGCAAGAGGTCACCGGTTACTCTATGGGCAAGAAAGGGTGTGGAGGAGCGTGGGGTGCTGCAGCTTGGGGACCACCTCGGGCACCTGAGGAGATACAGCTCAGCGGCTTCGTGCCTTTCCTACAGCTGTCCCCGATGAGGAAGAGGCAGAGGAAGCACCAGCCAAAACACCACCACCCTATGGGGAGCTGCTGGGGGTAATCAAGCACAGGACATAGCTGGAAATTTTGGACATAAAGCTCCTCTTCAATACACACATGATCAGCAATTAAAACGGGGTGGGGGGCAGATTTCTGGACAGCAATTGCTTCGACTCCCCCTTTTGCACACAAAACACCTATTATAACTTTTTGTTCACATTTGGAATAAAAATAGTTCTTTTAAGCATTCTCCCCAGGCATAGGGTGTGCATCTAATTCATCTGCGCCTCACTTAGGATGGGGATTTCCTAAGGGAACCGAGAACGATCAGATATCTTGTCTCATCTCTTCCTACACCTCACTGAATCATCAGGTGCAAATGCAAAAGCCTCTCCCTCTGCGACACACCGCAGGCCTCCACGGAGGCACAGGAGCACCAGCCTGTACCTTCTGACACCAGGCTTGTGATGGGAGGCCATTTCTGAGCCTTGCCTTGCAGCAGATTCAAAGCATCAGAGTGTTTGAATGTGTGTGGTTGAGGAAGGAGGCACATTTAGTCTTTCCTCCTGCATTTCGGATTGATCAAGCCAAGCCACAGAGTGCCTTATAGGAAAGATGCTGGGTCTGCCACACTCGGTGCAGATGGATGGTCCGCACAGACACACGGGTCAGAGAGGACAGGTGAGGGCAGGAGGACTTACTGCAGGAATCCAAACCGGTCTGTAACTTTATATAGTGTGAAATCGGCATCTTCCCATGGGTCAATCTGAGCTCCTTCCCGCCTGCCCTGAAAGCAGAAAGGACACCCGTGAGCCAGCCCCAGCATCGGGAATGCCCCAGTGCCCGCATCCCTCCCTCCCCACATGCTAGAAGGCATAGAGCCAGGAGACCAAAACCTGCTCTAAAGAGACAAATACAACACAGGCAAGAGAAAAATGCACAAGTTCAGCCTGTCCAGCATCCCTGGTGTGCCTCTGCTATGGGCTTGGAAGGACTGCACATCAGAGAAACCAGTGCTGTTGGGCATAAGCCATCCTGATGTTAAAGGGAGCATTGAAGCACTAGAAGCCCAGGACCTTTCGGTATCTGTGCTGAGCATACACAGGATCCACAAGTAACTCTGGGGATGCAGTGAGAGGGTATGTGCAGGCAGAAGCAGGCAGGGAGAGCTGGCATGAAGCCTGATGGCATGAGGGTTACTGGGGCGATGCCTGCAGGGAGGCAGAAGTTCTTATTCGAAGCAATCCTAATCGATTAAATAGCTTCAGCCTTAGCCAGTATGTTGGGGAGAAACACAAGGTTGGTACCTTCTCATACTTGGCAACGATCTCCGCTTTTTCCTGGGCTATTAAAGACTCTATATCTTTCTTCATGTCAGAAGCTGTAAGGAAAAAAAAAAAAAGGGGGGGGGGGGCAGGGAAGGAGATAAGTAAATGTGTTCACAGCATGGGAAATATTTTAGGAAAGTGCTAATAGAAAAAACCTTTGCTGACAACTTTAGCTACCAGCTGTATCCCATAGCTAAAATTAGGCTGAGGTTGAAAAGCCCCTGTACAGAGCGTGCATGGAGCTTGCCTGCACGCAGTAGGACTGCCAGCTGCCCGCTCTCTGCATGGGGACACAACTGAATTTGAGCAAGGGGGAGTCTTGTCTGCTGGAAGACAAGACGCTGTGCCTTTGTTCTTAGGCACATACATGCCTGTACGAAGGACATTGTGCTTTTAAATTGAGACATGCAAACCAGCCACAGAGCCCTTCCATTGCACAGGTTGCGCACCAGCTGGGCACTGCACAGCATAGCATTAGTGTGGATGACAGCAAACCACCATGCTCTTGCACTCAGCTATGAATGTGAAGCCATGAGATGCTCTGTAGGGGCATCTGAAGGCAGATTTAACATCAAAGGAGAAACTGAAAGGAGAAGTTTTTGCCTACTGAAGCATGCATGCAACAAGTAAATTGGCCTCTAGATGATTAGCTTCTATAAACACCCCCAAAAGAAAAACAACACAGCAGCAAGATGACCGCAGAGTCCCCATCTACTCTGAGATGGACCAATCTTGGTCTAAACAAGGCCCAGTCTAGCTCCCTGAGGTCTGTGCCCACTGCTCTGCTTTGTCCCATACACATATGTACAAGCAAGATAACTTCCCACGTCAAATGTGACTTGAGTGTTGTTTTGTACAAGCCCAAAGGAGCATCCTCCCTATCCAGCCATAACTAGTTTCTCACTGTTCACCAAAGGAAAAGGTTGATCTAACACACTGAGGAGAAATCATGGGCAGACAAAATCCCAGGGGAACCACAGTCCACAGGGGTGGCTGCAAGGAAGAGGGCAGAGGGAAGGTCTACCAAGTCCTTCTCCTCTGAAACTCTATGGACCCGCAACCAGCCCAGCTCAGACCACGCAACAGTTACGGCACCGCCTAAAGCCAGGCTACCGCAAATCACGTTATCCAAACCTTCAGGCTGTGGGAGCAATGCTGCTGCAGTGCAGTCCTGGCTGTGGCAGCCCCCAGGCACGGAGGACAGGCAGCCAATGGGGATGGCCTCATCTCCAGCCCACTGACCACATTCCCAAGTGCTCTGTAAACAGACAAACTCCAGCCAGCCCCAGAGCTATACATCTTCCTGGGATCTTCCCCTTGCTCCCCTTCCCCAGTGCTTGGTTGCTTTTTTTTTTTTTTTTTTTTTTTTTAAAGCTTTTTAAAATACTTTTAAGTTTTTCCCACACTTCTGCTATGAATTATAAACCCTACTCGGTGCGGACAGGATAAGCACTGCGAAGTCATGCTGTATTATCACCTACGTGGCTCCGTCCTTCAGAGTCCTGCTGACTCACCACAGGTCCCAAATGGATACCACACATTTCAAGAACAGCAAGGTAAAATAATTTTAGTCCACAGTTGCAAACTGCTTAGTGTTTGGAAAAGTTTTTGAACACTTAAAGAGTACAAAGCTTCTTAGAATAGCTTGTTATAAAGGCAGACTGCATTTTGCCTGCTCTAAGGAGGTTTTGCCTATTTTACCTGCTGTAAAAAGGGAAAAAACCGTTAAGAGCCACCACAGCCTTAAAATATTTTCCCCACTGTCACATTATGCATGATCCTGTGATTTACTCAGAACATCTGAAAGCTAAACAACTTCAATAATACAGTCCAGAGGTTTCTTGTAAGGCTTGAAAAAAAGAGGTCCCTGGAACATCTGGGATCCCTGTAGCAGAACAGACTTGAAAGCCTCCCACAAGAAATTACAAAATTTTGAAAAGCCTTTTGAAAATGAAAAAGAGCAGGTTGACTCCTGTGTTGCATCTAAAGCTGGAAAGTAAATCCTGTGTTGCTGTGCTCTGGTCTGTTCCCAAAGCGGTGGTGACCACCTGCTTGCAGAGAAGAGGAGCACTGCTACCCACAGATAAAACACTGTGCAATAGGTGCTCAAGAACGAGTTTACTCCAAGCTGCCATTGCAGCTCTCTAATGGACACCAGGAGCCATCCTGACCTCCCCTTCAGGAGGAACCTGAAGGGTTCTTGTCATAGGACACACTACCCCAGCTTCCGGCTGAAGCTGCATCCCAGCGAGCCACTGCACAGCTGGCTGTGGCAGAGCTTGGCACCTGGCAAGCCAGAGCAGCCAAAGGCGCTGCACTTGGGATGATGTGAAGAACATGATTTTTCCTTGAGGGGACAAAAAAGAGCAATAAAAAAAACCAACTGGGGGAGATACGATGACCAAAAGCATCAGTGCTCTCCAACACTCAGCCCACTTCTCTGCACTTTCAGATGTCCATAAGCAATTATTTGTCTCATCTTACCAACTCCTTAATGCAACCTGCTCGTTGCCACCGTGTCTTTCAGGCACAGATGGAGATGGCTGGGAGATCCATCTTTCCCTAACTTTTCATTTTGAAAGCAACCATCACTCCCAGTTGCCAGCGGTGCGATAGAAATATTAAACCACACGCAATAATCAGGGCTACCAGGGCAGCTCTTCTGTGACACGTTATCAGCCAACAGCACAGGCATTTCACTGCTTTACACTCATCTATACAGACACCAGGAAAAAAGCAAACTCTTCAAATTCATGGCAGGAATGGGTGTATCTTTCCCCATTATTGGCTCCACAATCAAAACAGAGCAAGGATAGAAATATTAAAGTGTATTTTGTTCTCTTATTTTTCCAAGCTGCAGCTCTTACTTCAAATGTTCCCATGAATTTTGCTCAATACATGTTAATCACAGCTTCATTTTTCAAAGTAGCAAGGTCTGAGTAACTGTCTCACTGTGTCATCTAATATATCTGCATCTTCTCCTTCTCACATCTTTCTTCTGCGAAGTTTAACTCAAAGGCAAACTCACTCCCCCACTTCTGACATTGTTTTTTGGTTGTTATGGGGCCAAAGAATTCAAATGAGGTCCTTTATGTGCTGCTAGAAATACAAATATTCTGCAGACTGGAGGGAAAAAATAAACTGTACATCAAATTAAATGGACAATTTTTCAAGACCTTTATGAAGTGGAAGTTATTCTGAATGTGTCTGACCACGCTCTGTCACAGAATAACCAGAGGAAGAGCGACTCGGTAACATGGGAGGGTTTACACAGCAGAAGACAGCAAGACCACATATATTTTGGCATCCGCCTCTGCGAAAGCCTCTCTGCAGCCAGAAACGCCAGACTGGTGCAAAGGAGCCAGTTTTGCATCTCATGCCTGGAATGTGCACATTTGTTTTCTCTTTCTACTGTAACAGTGCAAAAGTCCACATTTAGGAAAAAACTTGAAAGCAGAGAAAATGGTTGAAGGCAGTGGGAGGGATGGAGATGGCAAGTGGCTGCACCAGCCTTCGTGTCTGACTGCAACACTGCTGCTTTTTGGAGTACAAAGGCGATGCTGTGCTCGCTTGTGATTTTCGAAGTACTCTGGAGAGGGAACAGAATATAGCTTAGCTCTGTAACAGCCTATGTTGAATATAGATATTGGATATGGATATTTTTATTATTTAATTCTGCACATACTCAAACTCCAGAGTAGTTTGACTCTATGAAGTTACAGCATTTGCTTGAGGGAAATGACACCTTGTGTATATGAAAACTACTGAGACATTTATTTTCTGGAGA
The DNA here is from genome assembly GCF_000699145.1 of Aptenodytes forsteri. Taxonomy (NCBI): domain Eukaryota; kingdom Metazoa; phylum Chordata; class Aves; order Sphenisciformes; family Spheniscidae; genus Aptenodytes; species Aptenodytes forsteri. The sequence goes on along the minus strand of NW_008795027.1, from coordinate 852,692 downwards.
GTTTGACAAAACACATCATTCTTCCCTGATATAAACAGGCTGCCTAGAAATAGGCACAGCCTGTACCTGCCACACTTCTCCATATACCTATATAAGACTGAAGATTATTTTTTTTTTTAAATACACCACTCAAATGACTTTCTCAAGCCTGCCACCCAATTTTCTCCTGTGAGTACTGTATTTTCTCAGCAAATAGTTTTGTTTTTTTCCTGTGACAAACACACAAGGTGAAGCAGCTATGAACAGGAATGGTAAGAAAATGTGAACAATGCGAGAATAGTATTACATAAATTTACTAGGATATAAGCAACAGAAACCCCCAAGCCATGCACACTTAAATTCAACTGGGAAACAGAGTTACCAACTAGTTCCTTTTAAAAAGAATGAGTTGAAAACGCCACAATCTGTCATCTCACACTAAAACTTGCAGCTTCCAGTTTACAATTTAAAGAATTAAAAATTAATCGCAGCAACAGTAAGCCTAAAGATACTTACTGAAAATGCATGTTACTGCCTACCTGCATTAAACACTATCTAGCCATTAGCAAACCTGAAATAAAATATCCAAATTTTGGATGAGAACAACTTTCCTGAAATTAATTCACCAGCTGGGATCTCAAGTATTGGCAGTGGAAAGAAGGTGTCTGCATCAAAAATCCAAGACTTGGTGCAAAAATTGTTATCCATAAATCAGGTTTACTGTTATAACCCTCCACCAAAAGTCCCATATTTTTCCAGTAAGATCTGCCGAGCTTCTGCCACCCCTCACGGGGTGGTACCTGCCAGGACCAGCCTGGCCAGGAGCATGGGAACCTCTGGCCACCAGTCACCCAACCTCTGTGTTGCAACCCTGCTCGCTGCCCAGAAGAGGAACTGAGCGTTTCCCACGGCCCAGCGGCAGTGCTGCTCCTGCCGTGGCCCCGGGACACACACACACACACACATCCCCTGCCACCCCCAACCATGACGCAATGTCTCCTGCTTATAAACGCATTAGCAATCACCCTGCCTGGTTCGCTCCCTCTGTGCCAGTACCTGCAGAAGACACAGACACTGCCACCTCTTTCTACAGAGGTTGCTTGCCAAGGCCCCATCTGCAGCCCTCGGCTCACCACCAGGTCCTCCTCTCACTGCTCAATTTATACAAAACAAGGACAAACTTCCATCAAAGTCCACCAGGACGTGAGACCTGTACGCAGAATTTAATCCATCAAAAATGCAAATGGATGTGGTCTAAGGACTGGAGCCAAGACATCAAAGGCTCAGCTGATGGGCCCTGCAGAGGGTTGCAGGTGGTTGCACATCAGCATGTCTTAAGATGTCCTCCCAGAAATTCACTGCAACCGTGATTACAGATCTGACTCCTCCAAACCCTCCTCGCAAAGCAGTTTTGCTGTTGGGACCTTGACCAGAGAGCAGTTTCCCAGCCTTTGAACGGAGTAGCTGTGGTGATGCTACCAAGCAACCCATCTGAGCCAAAGCTGCTGAATTTTCAGTCTCTTGAAGCTCTTTTTGCCCCCTTAACAAGGAAAGTACAAAAGTTTTACATGCTTTTATACTGGTTTTACACAGGTTTTATACTGTCAGGCTGCACTAGCATCAGACAGTATTGCTCGACTTCACCATTTTGCTGCAAGGTAAACTGTAGATCCAGCATCACTTGGCAGAAGGGCTTTTGAAAATGAAAATGTCAGTAAAATGTCAGTAAAATCTCCTCTTTTTAGGAAGTACAGCATAGCATCACGTTCTCAACCTTGGGCTGGATTTGGGGATATTCTGGAACCCAATTTTTTAATATTTTATACTGTAGAAAAGTATATATTGAAGCCACTTGAGATTACAGACTATATGTTTTGGTTATTTCTCCGTTCCCGCTGCATCCACCAGTTAGAGAAAATTAAAGGCAAACATGATGCAGGTGTACAACCAAATACAGCTGAGTTGCAAAGTCTTAACAGTTACCTCCTGCAAGCAGAGTCATCTCAACCGCCTGCACCCCTCCTCAGCATGCTCCATCTCCAGGGCAAAACTTGTAAAATTTGCATTTTTGCTTCAGTAACCTCTCAAAGCACTGTACATTTCTCCTGTCCAGCTGTACCCCAGCCCATGGAAACATATATGATTTTTTTTCCTGCATGCTATTGCAAGCAGAAGGTAATTGAAAAAGGAGAAATGAGTTTAGGTGAAGGTGTGTTGGAGTTGAATATGCCCCCAATTATCTACTAATAGAGACTGCTGTTGGGGGGGGGG
>NW_008795027.1:830236-850348 GCF_000699145.1 Aptenodytes forsteri | reverse complement strand
AAATTGTGACACAACATACTTAGACACCACGCTGCCCTGTATCAGACTGAAACTACTGCTGTGGAATAAAGTCAAAAAGGTACGTACTTACTACAACCACATCCACCACTGCTGAAACTCAACAAGTCGCCATTTCTGTTTCATGTTCTATTTTAAAAGCACATTTTAACACAGCATTTTATATCTTTAGCCGTATATGGTAAAAGCCTGCAATTTTTCCTTTAGGGAAACAGGCTTAAAGGAAATGCTTATGCATCTATGCAAGTGGAAATGCTTATACAACATCGGCTAAGAGGTGAGACCCTCGCCTGAGACGCACCTGCAGTCTGTGCCACTTCCCAGCAAAGCACTGTTTTCACTTGTAAAGCTACTACTAGTTGTAACAGTGACTCGTGTGCTTGCACGCCCTGGAATAAACCCAGCCAAGTGAAGCTGTGCCACAGTCTGCTTACAAAGCAGCTAAACCAAGCTGCGAAAAGTTGAATAAACTCTATCAGGGTTTTTTTTAAGTGCATGAAACATGCATCTCGACATGCTTCAAACCATGCAGGCTATCAACTCGCAGCAAACTCCCCATCCTGGTTGCCTGGTATAATTTGGGGTGCACAGTCAGCAGCTGCAAGCCAAAGAGAGCTGTCATCAGAGGTTCTTCTCCCACACACTTAAAGACTTTCAAAAGCAAAGCTGCAGGGTTACACCACTGCACATACCTACCAAGCACAGCCAAAACGAGCACGGCTTCGGGTCTGCTTCGACTGCATCACCACGGCCCGAGGAAACCTCAAAGCATCCCAAGACATCCAGGAGAAGCTGCGGGCTGTTGCAGGCGGGTGCCAGCACGCAGGGCTGCGTGCCCAGGAGGTGACGAGCCGCAGGAGGAAGCAACAGCCACGCACCGCCGACTGCAGGCAGAGCTTCTGCTTCGCGAGACCCAGCTCCCCACGCGGAAGTCAAGCTGCTCCTGAGGTCTTGGTACAAGACCGGCCAGTGTCCCCACCTCCAGCGTTGCAGCTGCTGCAGTATTTTTTACTGGAAACCCAAATTTCAATCCCAAAATGGACACCACACTCAATGCACTTGCATCAGGGACTTCTGCTGATCCCCATTCGCAGTTCCTCTCTCATTAACAAACCCACACTGCAAACACCCTGGCCAGGCACCAGCTTCAAAACAATATGTCACCAGACTGTACATCACCAGTCTTAGCCCAAACCCGGCACTCGCTTACAACCCTGCCACCGAAAAGGAAATCAAACTTGCACTCGCAAAGTGAATTATGACTTCAGAAATGAAATTACTATCAAGCAGGATGAACCAAGAAACAGGAGATCCTGTTTGCATGTTTATTTCCTTGACTACAACAAAAACTCAATAGCACAACAGCAAGCTTTTTTTTTTTTTTTTTTTTTTTTTTTAAAAAAAAATAAGAGTGTAATGAGCACTAAAGCCAGCTGAATTGCAAGGAGGTTTATGTTTTAACTGTCTTGGGGTCTTTGAAAATGACTGCCCATAGATCATTTTATATGAGTCGCAGAGGTGTTACAGAAAATTCAGATAAGCTCCTGTCCCAGTAAACTTGCATTGTATCCAAAACTGCGCTGGATAAAAACATGCTCACCTCCCTTAGCAGAGGCACTGGGAACACCCAAGTGAGAACCTCCACTGCAACTCACTTTGACGCTGCCAGCAATGTCCCAACACGCCAGAGCATCCAGCATCATCACAGATGAGATCCTGCCCATTTATTAGCACGTGTACCCACAGCACACGACAGCTCTTGGGGCGATTCTCACCTGCTCCAGAGCTGGTTTGAGTTCAGAGAAGGGAGTGTGGAAATGCAAGCCGGCTCCAAGCAATGTGCCCTTACCTGAGCTTGGTATCAGGTGCCGAGATGCATCAGTTCAGCTGGAGTTGTTCTCTCCCCTGTGGGCATCTACCTGGCAGGATAGATACCTTGCTGCGGGGTGGCGAGGACCCCCACCCGCCGCAGACCACCGGTCAAATGCCCTTTGGCCTCACTCACACTGCCCCAGCTCAGTGCAGCGGCTCTCCCCTCCACTCCTCCGGCACGTGAAAGCTCACCGCGAGTGGCTGGGAGAAAAGGCAAGGTGGGAGGCAATCCACACGTGGGCTTTCTCTTCCCCCAGGCTCACTGCAAAGGAAATAAGAAGTTGGTAAGTTTTCCAGTTCCGGTACGGCGGAGGCACCGTCCTTTCCCAGCGCAGGGGGTCTTTGCACACAGAGGAAAGGCAGGTCCGATTGGAGTGGGCAGCAAGGCAGCATCTCAGCCTGGTGGGGAAGGAACAGGCTGTAACGGGAGGGCACCCAATGGTGGAAAGTAAAATAGGCTCATCTGCGCTGCAAGAAAACCCTTGGTGTGGGCCATGCTTGGATTTTGTTGATTCGGTGGGTTTTTCAGAATGAGTTTTCTCCCCACCCAGCTCACAGCATCAGACCAGCCCAGCTAACACAGAGGACTTGTTACAGGGATCTTGTTTGGGGCTGGGCAGGAATTTTACAACTATCCGACCATACATGCCAGGTACCAGAAAACCAGCCCATGTATGCCTCCAGCTGCACATCATCATCTTGTCTGGGGTGTTTATCCAGGGATACTCAGCTCAGACACAATGCAGCACCTGGTTTGCAGTGGGGGACTGTGGTTTAGCCCATTTTCTGGCCTGGTTGAGTGCTGGCGGATGGAGGGGCTTCCCATGCAGATCTCGGAGTCCATCACACCTTTGTACCAGCAGACACATGCTACTGGCAACTCAGCAGGCAGAATATGCCCCCTGCCCAAGCCAAAGGCACAGTATTACACCCAACTTCAGCCTATCTAAGAGCATGTTGCTGCCAAGAAGGGATGCAATAGGGGGTCCAGGCCATTCCTCCAGGAACAAGCTGGGGGGAAAGGAAGAAGCAGCATATAGGACTTCGGTCAGGTTAAGACTAGTAACACAACATCACCAACTCGCACAGTGGAAGAGCTGGCACCGGCAGTGCCACCTGAGCCACCTTCCAGCACTTGCAGTTCCTACCCAATACATCCAAACAGCTAATGCTGTTCAAAGGACATCAGAGCCCAATATATAGCTATCATTTTTTTAAAACAAGTTTTTAATTCTCACCTTAAGCAACCCAGAGAAGCAACGCACTGGTTTCACAAGTGTGAAATCAAGACATCACCCCAAAGCGCGATGTTTATGTTTGAAGTCAGCAAACACCAGGAGGGGGAAGCGTGCGCTGATGGCTGGGAGAGGAAGCACAACTCGCTTTCATCAGCAGCAGCCACTTTAATAACACCACCTCTCCTCCGATCCCCCTCACAAGCACCTGTGAATGGACTTCTCCCCACGTTCCTGGGCCGTCTTGTGCTGAATTTCCCCACTGCCACCCCTCCAGCACCCAGACACGACAACTCGGAGACCCCAAAGTGCAGAAGACTTCATACCCTTTCAGAGGTGGCCACCTTTATCATCAAGTAACCTATAACACAGATTATATTATATATACACATTATCACTGAGTAGCTTATAATGTGGCTTACACACATTATAATGCAGATTACACACATTTCCCTCTGTTCTCCCAATTTGCACCAAGCTTTTAAAGTACGATGGCAAGCTGTGGTCACAACAATGATAATACTTTGCTACTAGACTATGGCAATACTGTGAAACCCAAATACAATGGCCAAGTCTTTTAGTTATAGAAATAACTAAAAAACTATGTAAGGCTGCATTTATATGCTATCCACCTGCCTCAACAGTACCAGTGTGCACTGCAGCGCTGCCAGTAAATAAAACCTCAACCCTCTCCCCACCATCCTTCCTGTGCTCCCAGCACTTACGTCTCGCTCTCATTTTCACACACATTTTTTTGCACCGTGCCTTGGTGCTCAGGTTAAGGTCTTCTGCCCAAGGATGGAGACGGGAGGAGAGAAGCAAGAGGGCTGATAAAGAAATTTGCTCTCCTCCCTGCTTACGCTCAGTAAGCCCAGCCTTGGTGCTTCTGCAAAGCTTAGCTGTTGCAATGTCAGAAGACGCAGCTTTAGACGTAAGCTAAACCCTCTGAGCAGAACAGCGAGTCTACAAGCAATTCTTTGTCAGCTTCTATTTTTAGATCTCACAGGGAATAAAAGAACATCCAAACATTTTTTTTTAAGCTCTTTTTGACAGGAACTCATCTTCTCCAGACAACAATAGCAAAAAACCAAAACAAACAAAAACCAGCACAAAAACCCTCGTTAAAAAAAAGAGAAGTAAACTGAGGAATGCAAAAGTCCATGTGTTGCTTTGGGAAATGAAGACTAATTTTCTCTCTGCATTCCCTCCTTCCTCCATTCCAGTGTCTATAAAAAGGCCAGAAAAACCGGGGGGGGGGGGGGGCAGAATCCCCTTTTTTCGGGTGATGCACTGACCTGGAAAGGAACTATATAAACACGGAGCTTAGGAACCGGCTTCTTCTATTTGCTTAAGACTGGAAGAGCAGTTTACATTTCTTTAACCATAAACTAAAGGAAGCTACAATGATGGTCATTCTCCACCTGGACGTGCATTCCTCTCAAAATATTGTATTTTATTCTTTTTGGTCCATGTAGCAACACCATGGGACACGCTACTCTTCCCTTTTACCATCCCCATGGTCATTCTTGCCTCCAGCTATACATGGCAATTTTGGGTAAGCTAAAAGCTCTTATTGCATCTCCTTTTACTATGTAAAACTTTTCCTGCTTTTCGGCTCGGCAGCCACCGCCAGCTAGAGGCCACCCACACCTAACACATGCCCGAAGCAGCGGGGTGATGACATGCATCCTGGCTGATACCTAAGACGTCACCCTGAGCACTGTGGAGCTAGTGATGGTCACTAGCCAAAACCAAAGGAACAAGGATGCAAAAATAAGCTATCGTGCTGCCAGCAGCCTGTGCTCTCCTTGGCACAGAGGGGTGGCACCTTTTTTAAAACACAAATAAGGAAATAACAAATGTACCATTATATGAAGTCACTGGGACAGCCAATGAAATAAATGGGTAGGAAGTTAAAAATCCACTAACAAGACGCAGCTTGTCCGTGGAAAACTCGCCCAGAATAATCATTGAGGTGAATAAGTTATATGTCTGTAAGTTGAGTTAAAGTAAGACCTACGCTGACCGTGTGGTTCTTGCACTGCTTGCCAGAGCCCCTGGCTGCACCCCATTTTTAGGAGGGGAGGCAGCTTGAGCCATTAGCCTGATGCTGACCCAGACCCAGACTAATGCCCATCCCCTAGGAAAATATGTATTTTAAATGAGGTTCTCTGAGTACCACCCTCATTCCTTCAACCGCTTTAATGAGTTTAATTAGCTCACACCGCTTCCAAATACAGAACCCCATGCAGTAAATTATTTGTATTTGGCAGCCTCTGCAGAGGACACGCCCTGACCATTTTGCTGGCAGTACCTTGGACTTGCATTACCTTCAAACAACATCTCTGGACGCTAATGGGTGAGCTGTTGTTAACTTCTTTTCTTCTACCAAAGCCCCACGCAAGCATGTCCAGTAATAGAAAACTTCAGGAAAACAAGAAGTATTTAATCCGACACTGGAAAGCACTGAGAAAATGTCTCCCAAAGCTCTTTTACAGCCTTGAACCATATGCAGGTCAGCGTTAGGATACAAAATTTTTAAGGAGTATGAAACCAATTTTTTTTTTTAATTACAACATAACCTTTCCCTTCCTTTTTGCTTGTTGATAACTCCTAAAATTACCCCAACTGAACAGTCGCAGGAATTTTTGCTATTTTTTTTTGTGCAAAAGCAACATTTTACACAAACAAGAAAATTTAATGGTTGTGTTCCCTTTGAGGAAATTGTTCACACAAGAATTCCTCCCTCCTCCCTTCATGGAAAACATGCTTATAAAATCCAACCTGAGGTGAAGACTTAAGGCAGACATAATGCTTCAGCTTATGAAACAGCAATGGTCATGTAGGACGCCCTGTTAAAAGCAGGTTGCCAGCTTAGAAGTCAATATAAAAATAACTCAAGGGTTCTTGTTGGGTTGTTTTGTAGTTTGTTTCTTTTAATAGCATTGAAATCAACACCTGTGTCATTTGGTCAGGGCTCCAGAATGCATCTTATAATTCACAATATATTTGGCTGTTATCACTTTACCATGGTCAACGTAAAACTAAACCTGACACTAAAGATGGATCCATTGAGACTGCTGGAGTTGAAAGACAGACATGCAACTTTCCAGCCAGGGAAAATTAAATGGTACTGATATTTTGGAGTAAGCCATATTATTGCAATAACAGTTTCTGTACTTTAGATATACGTGTAATGAAATGATGCTCAGGGGAGTAGTGGAAACGCAGCTGGGCAGGTTGGTGCTGGATGCTGGTAAGAGCTAAGTGTGGAAGAGGATGCGAATCTCCCAGTCACTGGCAAAGCCCTAGTGCTGGTAGCGGGCAGCTGGTGAGGTGCCACACCAGGCAGTGACCAGTGGCAAGCAGCATCAGCTCCCGACCATCAACAGCAGCCGAACCAGTGCTCCCGAAACTGTGGTCTGAGCCCACACCACCAACCACAACCCCGTGCAAGCATGGAGCGCATCTCCGCATCAGTGCAGCGGGGCGTCCCCAGTCCCAGAGCAAAGCCATGCCAGTCCCGGGGGTGCAGTGGGTGTAAACAGCTAGCACCTTTGCACATGGGCTTGGGGGATAAAATGAGTCTTCCCCTCTCCTCCACCAGCCCCACATTCACCCCAAAGCCCCCAATGACACTTTTTTTTCCTTGCAAGGGCACCCTCAGCACTTGGGGTATTTCCTAATTAGATAAACACTGGCCTCCGAAGGGCTCGGCAAGGATTGCTCATGTCACCACGCTGCCATCTCATGGGCTCTACCACAATGGCAGAGTTTTCCCCCGACCCACGGCAGCAAGGCCAAGACCCTGGCACGCACCCCTCCATCAGGGAGATGGCAGAACACTGCCACACTTCGTGGCATGTACCACCGTGTAACGACATATGCCCCCAGCATCCCTAGGCAACCTCAAACCAGCATGAACCAGAAATTCAGGTTTGCCAACTCCCCAGTTTGCCAACTTCCCCACCCCTGGTTTGGAAACCTCCTGCGATGATCGGGAGGAGGCATGAATTCAGCTTGGTTTCTGGGGGGAGAAAGCTATGCCTGAGCACATCATCTCGCTCATCCCTCATTTTACCCCACAAGGGACTCAAAGGTGGAAGGGTGGCACAATGAATGGCCTGAGCCAGCCCCACATTTGGAGTTCAGCTTCACGTGGTGCATGCAGAGCCCCGAGCAGGTCTGGTGTGGACCCGAACCCGCAGGTGCCACCACGGAGCCCAGTACCCATGGGGATGTAGAACCAAGTGAGCCAGGTGACATGGGCAGACATCAAACCAGACGTCTTCTTTCCATTTCTAGTTTTTTGGAGGTATTCAGGCAGTACCTTTGATCAAATATGCCTGAGAAAGCAACACAAGGAATTCAGAAAAAACAATGCTCAAAACTGCAGTGGATCTATTACCTACAATTACTGTCTTCCACGTCCTCAGCATTTCTGATGTGAATAATGGACAGCAACAGAAGCGGGATAAAAGCAAGTCAAAGGGGACCACAGCAGGCTCAATCTATTAATGAAAATGTTTGAGAAGGGTTTTTCCAGTGAAAGCTGGAGCTTGCATGGGGGAGGTGACAGTACACATAGAAGAACTAAAAAAAATTACAAAACCCCTTCTCGGATGAGATAAAAAGCAGAGGGAGAAGTTTAAGTAGATGAGAGCCTGTGGCAGTAATATAAAGACAAGCATTTGGTATGATGGAGACCCATGCAAGACTGCCCATAAAAGCAGCAGCAGATGCTGTTCTCCCCAGGAAACAAACACACACAACTCAAGTATAACCTGTGTTTCAAGATGCAGTCTTACTTAGCTGAAGACATGCTCAGGTAAAGGGAAAAAAAAAAAAAAAAGAAAAGATAATTTGAACTTGAAAGATGCATTTATCTTAAAAATGCTTTAACATTCACCCAACAAAGCAACAACTAGACAGTTCACTTAAAACATGTTCACTTAAAACAGTACACTTATAAACACAAAATTTCAGTTAATTGCTACAAAAGACATTTACAAGCAGGATGATGATTTCCTCAGCAGCTTGGGAAATGGGAATCTTCCTGTTCCAGGATCAAAACCTGGGAGAGCTGAATGCATCCTACTAAAGTGCAGCTGGACTCAGCACTGTGCAAGAAGGCTTTGAAAAGGGAAGTTGTCAATAAATAAGCATCTGAGGGCAGTGGAGGGTGTTTTGATAGGGAAAGCACAAAGAAATAACTTTTTTTCCCCTAAAGTAAAGGGTGGGGCCAACACGAAGAATAAGATCCATGCTCAAGTTAGAACATGCCTGCAGGCCTTCAGATAAGACTTCAAAATAGAACAGCAATTGCATGGGAGTTTTTTGCTTTTTATTTTTTACGAAACATCAAGTCCTTCAGCAGGAAGGATTTTTCCAGAGAGCAGAGATCAGAGCTGGTTTGCTCTTTATCATCACTGTTAGTTGAGCAGAGAGGAGCCTCTGTGAACCCACCCTTTAATTTAAAGCACAGTTCCTTCAGTCTTGTCCTGGCTGAGTACAAACCAAGGAGTTCATCTTCCCGGTTCCCATTTCCAGTGTAAGCCCGGACCTGGATTCCCATCTTGGCTCACTGGTTGCAAACCGTCCTTTAGCACCTGCTTCAGACAGATGCATGGCTGCAGCAAAACAAAAGCAGCACCTTCCCCACCTGCTCCAAGCAGCCTATCCTCTCCTCATGGATATCTCCCCACCAGATCCTCTCCTAGGACCCAGGAGGGTGAGCACTAAATCTCTTTTGCAGCAGTAAAGCCTGTGCTGTGCTAAAGCTATTACATGTTTCTCCCACTTCCTTCCATTGAAAGAAAACAAAAGCTTGTACCATTATCAGAAAATACTTGCTTTCCCAGATTGTTTCTCCCCTCCTTATTTCAGAAGGGTTTTCAGTAGAATAACAGGCTCACTCCCAACAAAAAGCAGCAGGGGGTGATTTGGGACAGAGAGGCCCTTCTAGACCCCACCCGGCAAATCCGGCACGGACCCAGGAGCAACCCAGGAGCAGCCTGCTCCTGCCCTTCCCATCCCTGCTGGGGACCGCATGCTCCAGAACCTCCTCCATCACCCTACAGATCCTGCAGAGGAGACAATGCTCCAGCTGCATGGCCTGAAAAGACGGGGCCAACTCTGCACCACTGACCTGGCTTCAAGTGGTTGCCCTTGTTTTCTAGCTGCAGACCATCTTCAGAAGATACTCTGCCCACTCTGAGTATCTGCTGTATCATACTCTGAGTATCATACTTTGAGTATCTGTTGTTCCTCTCTTCTCACCACGTGCTGCACTTCCTTCCTGCCAGATCCCTTATCACCACGTTTCACCCCAAAACCACCCGGATGAAACTTCCACTCTTGCTGATGCTGCTCTTTTATTCAGCAACCAAAGGAAACACTCTCACACCAGGCACTAAGCCCGCGGTGCTCCTGCCAATGAGCAATGCAGAATTAAACACAGGTGTCACATGAAAACACAGTGCCAAGCTTACAGTTCCCAAAAAAGCACCGAATGCATGCACACACTCAGTCACTTTTTATTTTTAATTTTTTTTTTTTAAGCAACCAGAGTATCAAGCGTCAGGTCCTAAAACCAAGAAGGGCACCAAAAGTCCAAGTATTATTCAGGATATGAAATACTCAACTACCGCAACCCAAGCTGACACCTTGCAAACTCCTAACCGAAATCTGCCCATGACAGCTGTTGCCAAGCCCAAACAGCTTTCATACACGTGGCGGTTCCCTGCAACAAAAGCATGATCCAGACTCCGTACCCCGAAACCGATGCAAGGGAAAGTGTGGAGTTGCAGACAACACGCTCCTGCAGGAGCTCACCACCAGCCCTGCACTATCTGCTGATGAAAGCTCCCAGGAGGTCTCATCCAGAAGAGGAAAGGTCAGGTCTTAACCCTGGCATGAGGCTCTACCAAAGACTGAACGGATTTTGGAAGTATGAGCTTCAAAATAAATAAGTAAATTCTCAGTCCAAGAACACAGGGAAAAAAAAAGACCCCTTTGGCAAGTTTCTGGTGTTAAATGATCCATAACTTCTTCCAAGGAAGATCCTCTTTACCATGGCAAGTTCTGCCCAGCCCCAGAGCAGCATGGGGCTTGCAAGCATCCCTGTACTCCCACAGCCCTGCTCTGCCCCGCCAGCAGCTGCAGGATGTGGGCTCGGTGTTTGGGGGAGCAGCAACCCTTTTTTTCTTTCTGACTCAAGGCTGGACCAGTGACTGCATGCGGTGTTGACACCTTCAGTAGGCTGGGCTGCCATTTCTGACAGCGCTTATAGTCGTTAAAAAGGCACCACAGCATGAAAGGACTTGTTGGCAAGCAAAACAGTCTCAGCTCAGGGAATGTTTCCTTCATTTCATTTATTGCCAATTAGCAGAAACTCCTCATCACTGATTTGGGTATTGAGGAAAAAAAAAAAACACATAAGTAAACAGTCATTTAAACACCTTCCTTGTCCCTTCCCCAGGTTCAGCCTAAGCCAGACACCTCTCCAGCCCCACCGCTGGGTTCAACTTCCCCGATGGCCACCGTGATGCAGCGGCATGCCGCGGATGCAGCATGGACACCTCTTGTCTGTCCTTCATCCTGCCAGCGTTCAACATGGCATGTGCTTATTATTTACACTCAGCTTAATTGCTTTCCTCAGATAATGTGATCAGAGACAAGCACAGAGAAACACCTAGCTGCGCAGTTCACTTTGGAAAGTCTGATCATCTCTGCTGGTAACTACCAAGAGACAGACAGCATCAGCAACCCAACCTGAAAATGCTTCTCCCCTTCTGCTTTTTATACCACTGCTCTTTGAGAAGCTTTTTCATGGCCACTTTGATGTTTGCAAAAGCCCAGGACCAGCTCATCTGACCCCCAGGATCTGCAGTGGCTTTTCAGTCTGTAGACATCCGAAAAGGAGAAGCCCAGCAGCCTGTGGACTGATGAAGATGACCTTCAGGTTTTACATGAGAATTTGTTGGCTCTCTTATCATCTCAGAGACAACAACATTTGCAGGTAAGTCCCAAGTGTCTCCAGACAGTCAGCCACAGCCCAAACCACTACACAAAGACCTGAAATTTAAGCTGCCATTCCTTATGCCTGCCCTCCCATGGGATTCCTGCACTACAGCATCTCCATCAGCATGTCATTCCTCTGTCCAAGCTTCCTTCTTCTAGCCTTTTAAACTTGTTGTCCAAATTCAGTTTTTTGATCCCATTCTCAACTGCTTTTAAGAAGTAGGCAGTGGCAATCTTACAATTGCTGCAGCTGGGGCAAAAGCTGAAGCACAAGCCACCCCTCCGACCTGGGAAAGGTCCCTCACAAGATGCACCCAACTCTAACATCGCGCCCTCTTAGGCGCCAAAATCCACCAAAAAACAGATTTCAATACTTCTGCCAGTGGGCTGCTCCTCCCTCTTCTCCTCCCTGCCAGCAACACGCCTTCGGCTGAAAAAGCTTCCGGAACTACAAAAACTTTAAAGAAAGTGATAGAGAAATGTATTATTAAGAGAAGGTCATAAAAGAACAACAACTTGAAAAGAACTGCAGCTAAAAACACCCAATCCCCACACCCCTTCTTTAGAGAAAACATTATCAGATGTCATTACCCAATGGTAAAAACATGTATGTTTGTTTTTTAATTAATCCAGTGTTCAAAATACCACCTTTTCTTGCCAGGGATCACAGGAAGAGACCTTGGGAAAAGATCTTGTTTGCTGCCTCAAAGATCTCACTTTTCTGTGCCATCTGATGGTAAGACACTGTCTGAAACTGGCACCTGAAAATCTGTATTTTCTTCTAGCACAACCTAACTTTGCAAAATAACTTTCTAAAGAGAACAAAGTATTTTGGCCACCCATACCAAGTTGCAGAGTGTTTGTGCAATATGGATTTATTTTTATTTTTTAATACTTCAGAGTATCGAGGTGGAGAATGTGGGAAGGAGATAACGTCAACAAGCGGAGCAGCAGTGCAGAGCAAGCGTCAGAGCAGGGCTGGAAACTGCCTCTTGTCTGACCCAAATCCTAGGTAGGACTGGAAAAATCTGCATTATGGACAGACTGAATTGGTTACTCAGTCTGCTGCCCAAAATCTTCCCAGCTCTAAAGGGTGTAACTGACGTTTAGTGGAGAACAAAATAGCCATGATGTACGGCAACCTGATGGCTTCCTTCAACAGTAGGATGAGCAAAATAAAGGGAGTCCATTAAATACCCCCCAGCAGACAGTTTTGTGCCATTTCCTTGCTTAAATAAGCTCTGGTTTACTGATCACATAGGAAAATACCCAGGAATTACTGCAGGCAGGTAAGGGAACACCTGTGCTAACATTTTATCAAACTGAGCACGTACAAGGGGAAGGTTAGCACACCAGGGCATGCTTTTTCCTCTAAAGATGTAAATGAAATCCAGGGATAACTTCTCCAGAATGTCCAGAAACCTTGTCCAGTCACACTCTTTACTTTCTAACCCTGAACAAATATACACCTTTCCCCCATTCAGAAACACTCAAAATAATACTTTTTTAAGAAACCACACACAAAAAAATAATTTTGTCAGTCCATTACTTTGGTGACTAACTCTTGCCCTGCTGTCCCCCCCAGCTGCCCCCTTCCCTCCACCATAAAACAAGCAGCACATCTCATATGTGCCCATTCCCCCTGCTCTCTGCCTGTCCGTGCAGGCATTCGTACCTGTAGTCCACCTGTGCCCCTGTCAAAGTTATTTGAAACTGGCCCAATGCAAAATTTAGTAGCATTGAATATATTGAGTGTGCAAGCCTCCTGCTTCCCTGAGAAGACAAGGTGAATACCCACCAAAAAGCACTTCAAAGGACAACCACTGCTATACTGTTAAAAAGTTTGCTAAAGGAGACGCACCAATATGCTGGGGTCTCCCCAGAGGAGGCGGATTAGGGTTATTTTGAAGGACAGCCACCGAGCAGGACCACAGAGACATACTGGGAAAGAGGCAGGGCTCAGCTTCACAGCCACCACCTCCCTCCATCCGCTCAGCCCGGAGGAACCAGGAAGACATGCCCACATGATGTCATTACTGGGTTGGCATCTAAATAAAGGAAGCTTTTTATAGAATTTCCCACTGACAAACTTAATCCGGTAAACCCCGATAGCCAAGACTTCGTCGAGCAGAAGGGAAGGAAAACGGAAAACAATAACCGTACCATCGCCAGGGCCAGGGCAGGTGGGCAGCGTCTCAGGAAAGAAACCAAAACAAACCCAAATTTACTCCTTAATACCTGCACATTGGATAAAAAGCACGGGTAAGAGCAGCGCTTAACGTAAGGGAAATGTGTTTTTACACCATCTGTCACAAGGAAATGCAGCCTATTTCCAGGGTAGGGGAGAGAAGGATGAAGACGAAGAGGGAGGATAGGGAGAGAAAAACTTTGCTTAAAGAGAGTAAATAAAACGTACTTTCATGTCAGAGAGGTTTTCCAGCTTCATATTATTCATGTGGCAATTACTGTGCTTCCTAAAAGCAAACTGGGTGTTTCTGCATATTCAGAAGACTCTTAGCTGCAAACACCTTAAGCTCAAATCATCAGCAAGCAGCATTTGCTGCAAGTTTCTCAAAAAAAAAAAAAACAACTAACAACAGCAAAACCATCTGACAGCTCGGTCGAGTTCATGTGTGCCTGCATGTCATCCTCTTCTTCATAACTCTTCATCACTTCCACAGCGCTACCGAGCGGTTCCCCTTCCTCCCTCTGTTCCTCCTTGCATCTTCAGCTGGGCATCCACATGGAGAGCAGTTGCAATAGCCTAGTGACTCATGCTGCAGTAATGTGGGTGGGAACTGCTCCTATGCCCAGCTTCTAAGGACACAGCCTTTTATGGTATTTTTAGAGTGGAAGCTGTTGTGGTTTGTAGCACTTTGCCTTTCGTCTTGCAGGAGCCTCAGAGAAAAGAGCTCATGCTCCCCCGGGGCTTCAAGACGCAACAGCGAGGAGCCCACAAAGGTGATCAGCAAGCCAACACCAGGCTCCATGGACTTCCTCGCCCAGCCACGCCAGGGATGCTCAAGGATGTCACCTGCTCCGCGCAGCAGTGCCACAGCTCATTTGCAGGCTCTCCCATCCGCGCCGCAGGTCATTGGGTGGCTCCCCTGCCCCACAACCTCCGAACCAGACGTACAAGTGGAGTGTGGGTGTGAGCTATTCTGTGGACATCTTAACTACTGCGGCCCAACTTTCTAAGGAGTCATTCTCTGCATCCCCTGAGTCTTACCACCCTGTGGCAATACACTAACAACCTCTTCATCATTTCCAGTGATGAGCCACCTAACATACTGTTTCTACCCTTGATGGGCTGTCAGCATATGAGAAGCTGGCAGGGCTGCCAGAGTCCTATCTGTTTTTCCTCAGGGTGAGCCGTTAACTTAGGACTGCTTCTCTCCAGCAAGCAGAAAATTAACTCTGTAGGGTTTCTACCCCATAAAAATTTAGCTGAAACAGGGCAAGAGGTTATTAGGGAAAAGCAGGCAGGGGTGTTGCACTGAAACCAGGTTAAAAGCATCAGGAAGACGTACAGTGGCAGAAAAGCCACTCTCCAGGCTTGTGGACCACAGCACGCGCGACTCAAACTTGGCAAGGTAACGAAGCAGACTCAGCTGTGCTCTCTAAAAGCTGAGGGTCACACGTGAGATTAAAACAGTATCCCAAAATATTACCCCATAGGGCTTGAAACAGGACTCTGGTTGCAAACACGCAGCGGATTGCTCTACAGGACAGCTCTCTACTCTCCTTTGCACCTGAAGCATTATCTGCTCTAGAAGAGAAGGGCATGAAAGTTTCTGCATCCCCCAATCACAACTCCAACCAGCCGCTGATTTTAGTCCTTTAAAAGCTGTTAAATTCAAGAGGAAATTAAATTATAATCTGCACATGCCTAAAAAGTCTAGGAGAAAAGCTATCAGGATGAAGGAAAAAGTAGTAATCAATCCTCCTGATGCAACGCCACTGACATTGAAGATATTTTTTTTATTCCTTCTGAAATCCCAGTGAGCTCTGGAAGGAGTCAGCTTACCAGTCAGGACAGATGAATGACAGATCGCCCCTACAGACAGATTTCACCGAGTGGGAAGATGCAGTGGAAAGCTGCTCTGGAGCCACTTCTCAGGTACAAGAGACACAGCAGAGGGGAAGTTTGGGGGAGGTCTGTGTCAGCAAGCACTACACAGCCCACAACATACCTTGGAGGCGAGCCAGAAAGACAACATCCCTCAAGAGCAGCAGACTGCTGCAACAAAAAACCCTCCAGCCCTAATGCAAGCTAAAAGGTGATTCAATGCATTGCCCTCAGCACAGCAACCCCCAGCATCTGCTAAACAACATGCCCAAGATGCCCCACACCAGGGGGACAGCCAGAGCTCCCCAGATAGACCAAGATGGAGTCTTTTGCTCCCCGAGCAGATGAAATACATTTCCAGGTTTGGGGAGTCTTCCTGCTATTAGATAACGGATCACGATTACAGAATTAAAGTTTTAAAAAAAAATAATCACGTGAAAGGCTCCATCCTGTTCAGAAGAATACAATGAATTTCCTGTAGTCTTGCCCTAAAGACCACAACATCACACCCGATTACTATCCCATCTTACTCCTAAGTCCTGCAGAGCCAGCATGGTCATAGGAAAGCAAAATGAGCCCTGCCTTGCCTCATTTCTCATTAAACTACTAACTACACACAGCAATGGCTGTGTAAGAGGTAGGGCAAATTACTTCATTTTCATTATCCTTTACTTGGATCAGCATTATCAAATTTGATTTTAAAAAAAAAAATCAGGAAGAAAATTGAACTGAACACAATAAAGCCTAAAGCTCCTACGGACAGAAAAGGGACACATCCAAGCCTGAACTCAGGTTCACATCTCCCACGCCAGAGACACCTCTCTGTATGAAGCCTTTAGTTATCAAAAACTGCCATTTGTACCCCCGGGAAAGGAGGAAATGCCAGTTTGCCCCGACACGCTCAACTCTGCAGTTGCTGCAGGTGACTTGGTGCCGCTCTGACCTTGGCGTGCTGGCAGACCCCAGGGACCCTGCCCCACGAGACCAGCCCTCAACTCCAGCTGTGCAGTACACCTGCATTTAACATCATTTTGATACTTTCGCCCACAAACAAGAAAGCTTTCCCAGCCAGCAGGTTCTCTGCAAACCTAAAAGCATTGGATGCTGATTCCTACAGAGCAACAACCTCCCTTTAATGCAGAAGTCAGCTGGTGCCAGCGCACCCAGGGCTTGGATGCATCCATGCTTGGACGCATCCAGCCTTTGTGGCTGATGATGTCTCCAAAGGAGCAAATCCAGACAGTCCCTCCAAGTGCTTGCAGCCCTCTCCTCCTCCTCCGAGTGCTCCGGTGACCACCCTGCTGAACCCCACTGGAGCTGGGGTGCAGTTCCCCTGGAGCAGACCAGCCTGTGGATTGCTAGGACGGCTGCGGGAAAGGATGGATGCCTTTCTCCCCCTCTTCATGGGCAAAGGACTCCCTTTAAAAGCAGGCTGAGGAAGATGCGAGGCAGATGTGCCTCTCCAGAGGAAGAGGCACGGGTTTACAGCATTGGTTAGCTGGAGGACACAACCCTGGCTCCACTGAAATGAATGGGAATGCTGCTAACGAATTTACAATGAAACTCAGATTTCCACTAGTCTTCACAGAAGGCCCATCTGAACTAGAAAGGAGTGTTTGCTGGAAAGACTGCGCTTCCCCAAGCTCCGGTTCCTCATGAGTTTTCCCTGCTTATCTTATTCCTTCCCCCTCCCAAATTTGCAGATGGGTTTAAGCCCACAGCAGCTTCTGCTCTGGACACTTCTCAAAGTAGTTTGCATCATCAGGCTTGATGTAATGACTACAGGAGCCCTTACAACGGGGGAAAAAAAAACAAAAAACCCAAAGATAATCCAAGAAATTACGTCCTTCACAGGATCTGCAGATGGTGTATCCCTCCCAGAAGGACCAAAATGGTTTAAAAGACAGGTAAAAGCCTTCCAGAAGGAGATGCAGACAGTAGCAGCAGACCCTAATGCCCAACTTTCAAAGCCCTTTAAGATGAAAAGGAAGTTCTTCATTGCCATTCCAGCCAGGAGAAAAGAAGGGTACAGTGGACGGTGACACAGGTGGTGCTTAAAACAGACCACCCATCATTTTACAGGAAGGGGGGAAAAAAGCAAAAAAGAGAAGCATCCCACTGTGTGCAGACTTAACGACCTTTGCAGGGTCACAGCCTTCAGCTAAGAATCTGTTTGGCTGGAACCGGTCTGCAAATTATATAGTAACTGGAGGCTTTAAAAGCCTTGCAAGAAAATCTTATAAAATAAATAAAAATCAGCTGGGCAGGTTCTGTCTGACAACTCATTTTTTCCCCATCCGATACAACGCCGCAAGGAGAGACGTGGCATGAATCAACCCATTTTGGCAGCACACGTCTAGCCAGGAAAGGCAGGACGCGGCGCTGTGCCAGTACATGGGGAACACCCTCCAGAAGGCTCTGTTTACCCAGCAGGAGCCAATGCAATCCCTACACAAAGCCTGTAAGAACATTTAAGGCTCAAAAGTCATCTGAAACAGGTCCGTTCTCCCCTCCCACTCCATAAATACAATCCAAATTGGGTCATCTCCTAACAATAATTGAATGACACTCATTTAAGCCTCCACTGCAGTGTTGACATAATCTAGGTCCTTTCATTCTCCTTGTACTGCAAGTGCTAAGGATGCTTTTGTACATCCTCTGAAGTACTCCATTTAAAAAACCATGGTAACTAGGGCATTGCATTCAGCTGCTCTTGAAAAAAAGCCATTCCCCTTCCCTCTCAATAGGCTCTTAGGAGGCTTGGGCAGAAAAACATTGCCTAATTCAAACTCGGCTCCATGAGGAGCCAATGCAATCCCTACACAAAGCCTGTAAGAACATTTAAGGCTCAAAAGTCATCTGAAACAGGTCCGTTCTCCCCTCCCACTCCATAAATACAATCCAAATTGGGTCATCTATAATTGATAATTGAATGACACTCATTTAAGCCTCCACTGCAGTGTTTCTAGGTCCTTTCATTCTCCTTGTACTGCAAGTGCTAAGGATGCTTTTGTACATCCTCTGAAGTACTCCATTTAAAAAACCATGGTAACTAGGGCATTGCATTCAGCTGCTCTTGAAAAAAAGCCATTCCCCTTCCCTCTCAATAGGCTCTTAGGAGGCTTGGGCAGAAAAACATTGCCTAATTCAAACTCGGCTCCATGAACTTCCTCGCCCAGCCACGCCAGGGATGCTCAAGGATGTCACCTGCCCAGAGTCGGGCACTGGGGATGGGGCGAGCATGACTACTGGGTACCACTTGGGTCTGCAGTGTGAAAAACACCAGCAATATGATGGCATATGGAGAAAGAGAGCCCTTACCTGTGTCCTGCAGCTAAGCAGCACCCAAAAGTCCCATTTTAAGCCACTGAGCCTGACAGTGTAACTGCAGCATTCAATAGGTAAAATATCGTATTTTCTTTAAAAACTATTGGAGAGATTTAGGAGCACTCAACTCTTTTTAGGGGATGACAGGATTATTCAGCTCCAGTACTTTAGCGTGACAAGGACCGGAGGAACCAAGAAGCAAGTTTTTCTGTTATACTTGCATGGCAGTAAAAGTTTAAGGGGTTTTGGTGGGGTCTTTTTTCTTGCTCATTTCTAACGCCCCAGAACTGCGACACCCTCCTGCATGGCAGCTTTTGAAGTTCATCTGCTGGCACCAGCGTCCTCCTCCTTTCTGAAACAGAAACATCCAGAGGTGTGGGCACAGAGATCAGATGGAAAAAACAGGGCAGCTCCCACTAAAAAAGCCGTTAACTGGGAAAAACCAAAAAAGGGACTTTTATCTAAGATGGAAGGCCCATTATTTCTTTTTCATAGCTCTGTGTTCATTAAAAAAAACCAAAAAAACCAAAAAAACCCCACATGCACCAGCAGCAGAAAGTCTAACAACTTTAACATGACCTAACTGTTCCGCTATCCATTCTACACAATTTTAGCAGACTTTTTTCCAAATCCCACTACGTACTGTTATGGAGCCACATTCCAAGATTTAAGGTTTTAAAAATAGAAGCCTTTAACCACAACGTCTGCAAAAATACCCTGGAAAAAAAAAATTAACAAAAAAAAATGCAAAACTTCAAGTCCTATCCTGTTACAGAGGCTATTCCCCAAATGATGCACAGAAAGACACCTTGCACCTGTGTGTAGGAAGCAGCATCGTATTCACGATAGCACTGCTGCAGAGGACTTTATAACAAAATTCATGTCCATTCAACAGAGATGCAAGCTTGGGAGAAGACAGGCAGTTTTAAAGATTTAAATAGCATTCTTAAATGGGGAAACCGAGGCACGTAATGATTAGCCGATTCCTCATGCAGCAGAAAATTTATTTCTTCCAGCTAATACAACGTCATCTTTGCTAACACAGGCTGCTGTGGCGAGAGACGTGAGAGGAGTGAACTGAGGACAAGCTCAGCAGTTAACTTTGAATTCCCTGATTCCACTCCTGCCACCATCCACTGTGTTATTTTTCAGGAGGAAAACAGGAGAAAGCTTATCAAGTAAAACAAGACAACAACAACAATTTGGGGAAATGCTCACAACCAGATGGGTCAGCCTACCTCGTGTTGGACATGGGGCCATAAAACCAGGTACCAGCATGCCTCCTAGCCAACTTATGAGACATGCAAAGACTGAAGGTGTTCTGAGGCTGAACTATTGTGCCCTTATTTCTAAATATAGGGGAATAATACTAAAGAGTCTTAAACTTATGTAAGCAGTGAAGAAAAAAAAAAGCTAAAATAACAAGGGGCTTGCATGAGATGCCCCCATTGCCACTGCAACATGCACGCAGCAATAAGTAGATTTTTAATAGCCAGTATTTAGCATTGTTTTGTTGCTATTTTTCTTGAGATTGTAAGAGCACACTCCTGCCTATGAGCCTTACGGGGG
>NW_008795027.1:827070-830143 GCF_000699145.1 Aptenodytes forsteri | reverse complement strand
GGGGGGGGTTGGGGGGGGGGGAGGGGGGGGGGGGAGGAATAGACAAAGCTACCACTCCTAGCATTGCTCTGGTAGACCTCTGCTCATTTAGGCTTTTGAAGACAGAAATTTATTATGGGAATTAATGAAGAGCATTAACGCCGGGGAGCGTGTCAGGGAGCAGCAGTCTCCCAAGACTGCTCCCTGCTACCTCCCCTGGGATGAGTACAGCAGCTCTTGGCTGTGCTCCCCCATCTCCACCACAGACAAGGCAACTGGGAAGAGTCTGCTCACAGTCAAGTTTATGAATGTTTCAGCAATTGCCTCCTCCTTCAAGCAGCTGCCCAAAAGCTTACCCAAACCCGGGCCCCCTGCCACATCATCTGGCTGCCCTAACTAATGAGCTCCTCTGTTTGTAAACCCAAGCCTTGACAGACACTCTCTGGCATGTGGGTACGTAACACACTTGGCACAACCGCAGATGCTCACTGCTCCCAACCTGCTGCAAGGCTTCTCCATCCCCTGCACCATGAACCTCGTGGGACACCAGCCCCTTGACTTCAGATCAGCAAAGACTGGCACTTCACAGGCTCTGCTCCAGCAGAAAGGCTGAAGGTCAGGAGGAAACTCTCCAACAGCATTTGACTCTGCTTTGCAAAGCCAGACTGTGCCGAGTTCCACCTCATGGTGGAAAGGACACATGGGCACACCAAGCCCGATGGAAGTTTAGCTCCCAGGACCACTAATGCCAGCTACACTGTGGCAAGTCACCTTGTTTAATGCCTAACATGTCATCTTCGGTCCATGCTCTCCTCCTCCCTTCAGGGGAAGGACATGTCCATGGCATACCTCAACCTGAACAGCAGAATTTTGGTGTTGTGTTGCCACAAGGTTCTTCAGGAACACAAAAGACCAAAGAAAGCTACTTGCACTTGGAGCAAGAGATGGAGAAGTCTGCAGCGCTCTGTTGTGGCATAGGGGAAAAACAGCAACCAAATGCTTTTTGGAGAGCAGATGACAGTAGCCTGGTTTTGCTGCTGCTATTCCTAAAGTAACATCAGTCACATTCTGGTCCCAGGTGAAGAACAAATCCCACATGCACAGCGAATACAAGCCTCATGGGAAACCATGATGGGTACCGTGGGACGACCCAAAAAGCAAGAGGAGAGAAGCCCCACTGAGCCACCAGCACTCAGCCAGGCAGGCAGCTATTTCCTCTGCTCAGACCCATCATCAATTAAATTAGTCATCTTAGCGTTTGGGAGCCCTTGCATGGGACAAAGGCCCTTCTCAATCTGATCTAGCACCAACCACCAGAAGATGGGGAAGGGGGAGAGCTTTAAGGAAATCCCATTGGAAAGAGAAACCAAGACACACAGGAAAAGTTCACCAAAACCAGTCACCACCCAGTTTCTACCCTATTGCTGCTGATGGATCTCCAATCCTCTCAACATGGACCAGCACAGAGAAAACACAAGGCTTGGCACAGAAGTAGAGATTTGTAGGCTTAACTTCTAGCCTGCTACTTTCATCAGTCACCTCGAACAAGAGCCCTCACCGTTCATGGTAACTGGCACAGCTTCCCCTTTGCCTCCAAAGTCCATACCAAGTAACACCTCTATATGCACAAAGCAGAAATCCATAGACATGCAAAGAAAAATCTTTGCTGAGGGAAGACCAGAAAAACCCACAGCCAACAGACCTGTCCTCCTCACGCACCACAGTAAATTAAGCTGCTGGAAAGTGTACTATCTATTGTGGAGCCTGACAATCAATTCACTGGATGCATTATTATTTCCATCAAGCCATCTCAAGCAGTAGTGCTCTTGCATAGGAACCTGTGAGTTGGGTTTTGGATGTGTTGGATTTTCATGTGCATGGACATCAACTTTGGCAATTTTGAAGAAACAGGGCTGGTTATTTTCTTATCACAGCATTTGGAAAACTGAAATGAGTTCGTCTGTAGCTTTCAGTACTTTTAACTGAGTGACTGAATGGAGAGAGCAGCCAACTTCTGTCTTCCTCTAGATGAACTGCTGAGATCACGCTGTTAGCAAGCATCGCTCTCACTTCATTTTTAGCTGGAAAGACAGACAGTACAAAGGGGTGTCCAGCTACAGAATGGAAAGACTGATAAATGACCTAATGTTTCAACAAGAGAATAAATGCAAGATGTGCAACAAAAATGCCTGCTGAGTAATAGATGTGGGGTCATGTGGGCATGTTTCCAAATTCCTTCTCTTCAGTATGTTCAACAACTCCACCAGAAAGAAAGTCAATGCAATGAAGCACAGAACGCTTTTTCAACTAAGTCTGCAATTACCCTATTTTCTCTCCAATTAGAAGGTCAGTTCTAATCCTCTTCAAAGCATCCACAAAGTGTTTGCCTAAACACAGACTCCAGAGCAGCACAGTCAAGGCAGACAGAGTACTGTCATGAAATATTAAGCTGTGGGCATCATAAAAAAGGCATCTATGTCCCGAGGCAAGAAACAAAACAACCTGCAGGAGCCACTGGTGTCATGCAAACCATGTCAGGAACAAAGAACAACTGTTCACAGTGAAAGACCATGAGACAGCAGATTAAAAAAGTCAAACAGAAGGAGGAAATACTTCTTCCAAGTGACCCACAATTGGGCTGTGGCATGTTCTGCTACTCAGAGCAAGTTACAGAAAGTGTCTGCAAAGTAACATGCAAACTGCAGGAGAACAAGACCATCTGCAGCTGTTAAACCCAGCGACTCATTCTCCTTCCCTGAGGATCCACTCTGGTCGTCACTGGGGGGGCATACTGGCTGAGTTGGACCTTGGCTGGAGCCAGCGTGGCAGGTCTTCCACTCTTGAGCTACCATATGTTGGCATCACAGCAAAAGCTGGGAGAGGTTTGGGCTCCAGCATTTAAGCCCTCTGTCCTAGCATCTTAAGAGACCATCTCTGCCAGGGCTCTGCAACCAGAATCATTAAGGTTGGAAAAGACCTCTAAGATCATCGAGTCCAACCGTCAACCCAACACCACTGTGCCCACTAAACCATGTCCCTAAGCGCCTCATCTACACATCTTTTAAATACCTTCAGGGATGGTGACTCAACCACT
>NW_008795027.1:816964-823706 GCF_000699145.1 Aptenodytes forsteri | reverse complement strand
CTGTTCCCCTCAGAAGGGAATCGCCTATGACAATTACCCTCCTTTTTTTCTTAGCAGAGGCAGTCATAATGCGTGGGGCTGACTGCCTCACCCTAGGCAACCCCCTGGATGGACCTTCATCTACATCCTCATTTGCCTGGCCCTCAAGTCCCAGGGCCCCATCTCTGTTGTGTAAGGGCAACTGGGAAGGTGAGGGTGGCCGGGCGGGGGTTCGCCTGGCACCCCGAGCAGGGACCTGTTTCCATTCCCCCCCGTCGCTTAGGTCCCCTCCTTCTGCCTGGTGGCAAGAGGGCAGGGGATCCTCTGCTTCTTGCGGAGCCTCCTCCTGCTGCCTTTGCCTCAGGGATGGTAGGGTGTGGCTCCACCAATCTATCTCCCTCTCACACTCCCGGATACTCCTTAACCTTTCCACTTCCTCCTTCAGCTCTGCCACCAGGCCAAGCAGATCATCCACCTGGTCACACCGCACACAGGTGTTGTGTCTGCTGCCCTCCGGTACAAGTGACAAGCTCAGGCGCTCCCTGCAGCCAGAGACCTGGACAGCTGTGAGCAGACCAAGGAGGGATCACAGATACTTCTAACTGTCCTTGCAGAGAACAACCACCACCTGCTCTTTCTTGGGCAGAGGATTCGGAGGTGAAATGCTGTTTTCTCTGGTGCAGAGACACAAGTAGCGAGACACAGTATGTCCTATCTTCTCCACAGTGTGTCACTCTGAAACAGAAACTGCAAGTGTTCAAACGGACAAGAACAAGTGCAGCAACCCTTCATCAACCCAAAGGCAGCTCAGACTCCAGGACTGAGATCCCCAACAAGTTGCACAAAGTTTATCCAGCATCCACAACCATCAGCCCATTACAAGAGGCATCCGCTCTCACAATTAATGGGCCACAAGCTTTACAGAGGAAATCTGACGGCAAGAGGCATCTCCATCTGCCTGGACATCCCTGCCACATCGACCACTGCAATCTTAGATGCTGCAACAACCAGATCATGCTTACAAAACTCTTGCGCCACCAGATAGGATGAGCTTCCAGGAAGACACACCAGGATCACCTCTCTACACCACAGCTTTTCCACAGCAAACACCTACCAAAACCATTAATTGGTAGATGACACTGGAAGGTTGTAAAAACCAGTACACACACAAGGAATAGGAAGATAGTGCTGTGTCATACTGCTGAATAGAGGGGGTTTTAAGCCACTTCATTCCTGCACCTGTCCTCTGGCAGTTGAAGGACCAGGGCACTGTTTCCTAGCTGTTCCTGTTTCATCAAGTGTCCAAGTTGAACCCTGGCACAAGCAAACCTGCCAGGGCAGCTTTGGGTATGTTTTTCCTCCAAAACAAAAATATCTCTAGCAGCGGAAACGTTCATGGCAGGGAGGAAGCTGATCAGCTCCACTTTAGGGTTGGTCTGTCAGAAGATGCCTGAATGCAGCAAGGTCCAGGAAACAGGTTAATGGCTCACGCAGAGGACATCTCCATCTGCCTTGAACCAGAAGCAGATGCAACACCAGTAATACAGAGCAGAGAGATCAATGATCCTTCTCCCTGCGGCAACCAACCATCCAGAACAAATTAGCTGCAACAAAAATCAGGTGGAGGTCTCTTCTGAAGGTTTTTTAGCCACTTCTGCCCCAAGTGGAGAAATCATAAAGACTTTACGCAGACCATTCAACTTGTCCTCCAAGCCAAGGCACCTTGTCAGCCTTCTGCATCGATGTCAGAAATCATGTGTGCATGTCAGAGGAAGCATTTGCTTGCTGCTGTAGCTACTTTCCAACCAGGCTGACCAAATCTTCCTGTTTCTCTGCGCTCCTCCTGTACTCCCCACTCTCGGCAGCTGCTTCAAGTGTTCGTGCACACTATGAGCAACCAGGCACTCTCACACCAGGTTACTCACCTCTGAATACAAGGAACCAAGACTTTTAAGGTATTAAAATGATAGGTTACTAAAATCTTATCAGGATGTTCTCACCAATTGCTGGTTAAATAAAAGACTCTGAGCTCTATGGACATTACAGACAGTAATAATGAGAGTGATGATCACAATTAAAAACTCTGGGCCAGGCATCTCTCACTTCACAGAGAGGTGAAGATAAGCGACGTGGCACTAGCCACCTCCGGCGCTGGCAGGAACCATTCAGCAAAGGGGTGTGAAACCCTTTGCTATTGGAAAGGCGCACACAGAAATGTGTTATGCTTCAGGGCAGACAAATGCCTTCACTGAGAAGGTTAAAACCAGGACATCCCATCAATGGGGTCTGTGCATTCATGGTCCCCCAGCTGTGAGAAAATGAGAGCTGACAGCAGTGCCAATACAAGCAGTCTGTCCTCTCTCCTGTTCACTAGATTTACGTGCCGACAATGCAGCCCGCAGGCATATCATACCTGCTCTTTACATTTGGCATCCAGCTAAAACAACCCTTTCTCTCCTTTCTTCTCCCACCTCGTACCAGCCAGGCTTCTGGCAACTAGGAGAGTAACCAGAACAAATAGCCCTCCTGCTCCTGTGTTTGCAGGGATGCATCCTTAACCCAGCCTTACAAATTCTATAGTAATAAAAATACTAATCTAAGCATCTCTGCCTTGTGCCAGACTTTCAAATAAACCAATCTACCTCAGCATGAAGCTAAGTGTCCTGCAGACCAGGGCTCCTACCATACTGCCATGGGGAGATACTTGTACAGAGCAGCCAAGCAAGTCCCTCGGTGCTGCGCTCTGCTTTACCATGCAAGCTGAAAATGGAGGCAAATGCTGGGACCAGGTTCCCTTCCTCCCCACTGTACTTCTCATCGCATTGAAACCACGGTGGAGAACAGAACTGGAGCTGCCCTGGAGAGGTACATGTCAACTCGTTTAAACAGAGCAAGACCTGAGACATGGTTTTCCTGCATCCTAGCTCAGCATCTTCCGCCACTCTTCATCACCCAGCCTGCTTTTGCCTAGGATCGTACCATAGGAACATCTGCATCACTATCATCAGACTATGAAATGCCTGCCATCTCCAAACTGCAGGCTTCTGGCCAAAGTAGCAAGCCTTTGGAGGTCTCTGATGACTTGTTTTTTCCTCCCCTATATCAGTTCATCTGAATAGCAGATGCTTCCTTCGTTAGTTTTGGTTTCTGTTTTGTTTGGAGGTTCGGAGGTTTGCTTGCTTTTCTTATCTGAGTTGCTCTTAACAAAAAGCCCAGCTCCGGGCTGTGGCATAACCCGTACACTAGGCGGGCTGGCAGACTGCTCTTTTGATCTGCTAATAACAGCTGTTTTTTTTCTCTTCAATTCCAGAGTAGGCAAATAGCTCAGCCTCCAGGGAAAAGATACAGCAATTTCACATATCTCAAACCAAGCAGAGTGCTCCACTGCAGAGCTTGCAAAACACGCACTGAGTTGGTGCCATCCAGCATCTGCTCTGTAGACAGAGCACACCTGGGGACAAGCTTACCAAACTGAGAAGGCTGACAGCTCCTCACCTCTTCGCTGCAGAGGGTGTCCCAAAAATCCTCTCAAGAACTCAAGAGCATGCAATAAGCATCCTTCTCCCTGCTGCTTTCATAAATTGTAATTCTAGATTTGGAAGGAAAATAACATGCAACTGAAATTAATCCAAACACTTGCCTTCGGTAGGGTCACATTTCCCACCAAAAAGGAGATGACTGCCCAATTTGCAGATCAATACAGCTTATAAAATACTCGGTAAGCACGACTGCTGTGACTTTTCAAGTTCAGTCCAATATCCAGGGCAATTCTTCATTCGATATATTAATAGTTAAGTATAATATGAATAGTTATGTCTACAAGTACAGTTTTATGCAGGTAAAAATTCACACTGTATGCATTTTGCAGGGTGTTTGTATCATATCAATACATAAATCATATTTTCATGTGTGCAGCTGCAACTATTAAGAAAGCATTAGGCATCTAGCTTCTAAATTATTAACACCAAGTCTCTTTTCTCACGCCTCATCCTTGCAGCTTTTGCAATCTTATTAGGGATAACAGGGGATTATTTTATCATGGATACCAATACAAACATGATGAGGGAGCAAGTACAGCTGAACAGAACTGCCTTGTACCTCCGTAGCATGCCAACTTGGAAGGACAGAACCAAAGCGATCCTTGGTAGTATAGGTATAGGAGCCATTTCAGCTATACTAGTATACCACTATCATTACCTCAACAGCATAATTAATGCATTATGGCAAGGTTATAATAATAGACTCTTTAAAAGTTGTGCCAACTGCAAACCCTATCTGTATTATTTTGTGTAACAAGGCGTGCCAAGCCTGATACTGCAATTGAGCAATGGAAAAAACAGACTTTTGGGCAGATCCCCAGGACAACCACTCACAAGCACACACAGCAGCTGGTTTTTCCACAGATGCTGTGAGCTGGGTATGCTTGCAGGCTTTTCCATACCTGACGTACAAAGTCCCTCGACTCAAAGAAAGTTTAATCCAAAGGGTTTCCATCAGGAAAGCAGGAGTCTCTTTCACAACGTGCCTGCCAAACCTCTAAGGCTAGAGAGCTCAAGCAAGCTGTACAGTGCATGGATATTATTTTTTTTCTTTTTCTTTTTAAATTTTTTTCCCCAATTAACATACCGATAGCCTTGGCATCAGGCTACTTACAGACATGTTCCCTCTCAATGCTAACACTAAACATGTATCCAAGACAGCTTCTTAACTGAGGTAGAGGATCAGCTAATTTAAACACAACCCTGCCTACCTGGAGGGTTTTTAATACACCAGGCAAAAAGAGTCAAAGAGAGAAACCACTGCAGCATAGAGATGACTACTACTTGTCTCATCTTGGAGGCCTGAAGGGCATCTCCAATTTTGGTGGCAGAAAGAGAAGGAAATGGCATTTTCACTCAGAAATAATATTCAGGCAACTGTCTGGATTCAGGATTCAGGCAACTGTCAATTACAGGCCCTTCTGAAAATCACTTTTTTTTTTAATTGACCTCTAATTCTAACCAGGTTTTTCAAGGAGAAGCATAATCAACTTCTTAACTTTTACCTTTTGCATTTTTAGGTAATCATGACTACACCTACCTAAGGGATGCTGCATTGACATAGTTAGGTCCTTCATCAAATTATTCATTCATTTAACCTACACAGAAAGCCTTCTGAAGGCTGAACACCAGTATTTTTGGCTGGTATCTGAAAACAGCCAAAGAAACAGCTGCTTAGAGCAACCTCAAATGAAACGAGATTAAAGAAGGAAAGAAAGTGCATCTTTTCCTATGGAAATAAGAGTCATGACCATGCTTGGAGTATTACTCCAGGTCAATATAAGCAAGCGCTGCATAATTTTGAAGAAAAATAATTAATATCCCTCCACACCTATCACCAAGCTTCTCAGAGGGGCTGACACAGTGAGGCATGACTTGAAAAGAGGTCAAGGGCTGAAACAGGAGGACACAACCTCCTCTGCTCCGAGACCAACCCATCACCAGCAGCAAGCATGCATACTACAGCTGCCCTGCCACAAAACCTAACCAAGAAAAAGCATCTCCCCCAAAAAAACAGAAAGGTTTTAACTATGATTAAAAGTACTTGAGTTTGCAGTTTTAAACACATGCACTCGGAAGAGATGCTCTGAGAAATGTTCCTCTCATGTGGTTTCTCTAACAGCATCATCATTACAGTATAAAGGGGAGAAACTAATTCATTCAACATGCATTCAGCCTCTAGTTGCCTAATCCAAACATTCCTCTATGACCATTTAAGTAGTCAGATGACATGGAGGCTGTTTTGACTAGAAGATGCGACACTGGTTTCTCACATGTGGATTTTATTGCAAAATTCTGGTGTTACACTGGAAAAAAAGCTAATTCAAAGGATAAATGAGAACAGCAACTTGAGAAAAGGTTATTAATTTCTACATGTGACCCATTCTCCCCCTCCACCCTTTTTCTAATTTTTTTTTCCCCCCTCTATCTTAAGGGGCATGATAGCTGAGGAATATGTTGTTTGTTAGAGTGCATCCAACTCAGTTGGTCAGCTGTGGCAAGTACTGGGATTGCACCGTTCAAACAGTTAACACTCATGAAACTTATCTCCTGAGCATCAGATCACAAGCTGCAAACACTGCAAGGTCATGCTAGTTAGCCTGGGTTGAGAAGATCTCAGTGACTTGCTGTGGGTGGCTTGCATCCAGTCCCGGAGCAGTTTGCTCATCGCAGTCCTCCTACTGCTGGATCAGCAGACTCCCGGTACCCACCAGGCGAGGAGATCTTGTCCCCCTTGACAAGATCAGTGTTCATTAGCAGAGAGGGGAAGAAGTCAGACACATCCTAGGAGACACCACTGCTATGCCACAAATACCATCTACCCAGGCTGGTATAATCCAAAGCCTTTCACCGGCATTCAGTGCTCAAAGGGGAGGGGGAAAACCCAAAAATGCAAATAAAGCCCACTTCTCACTTAAAAGATACTTAGTTCCAAAAAAATCTGAGCGGAGTAATTCATTATTGCAGCTCATTTTAAATTAGGGAAGCAAACCTAAGTCTTTGCACAGCCAGAAGATCACGCTCTGAACAAACCAAGGGAGGTTTGCAGATGTATGCCATGCTGACCATAGGGTCCAGCTTCTGAGTTCAACATATGTAAAGAGATAAATGTCTTTGGTGCAAAGCTATGTCGAGCCTGGTAAATGCAAAATGCATATGCATACAGATCCTAATAATAACCTGTTATTTCTGGAGGGAATTGGCGGGGCAGGTCGGGGCAGGTC
>NW_008795027.1:805961-816820 GCF_000699145.1 Aptenodytes forsteri | reverse complement strand
TGTTTGGATGGGTGGATGGGGGGGGGGGGGGGGGAACAGGCATTAGGCTGGAAGAGTAGAACAGATTTAACACGTGTAGAAACTATGTAGAAGCTACGCAGAAACCAGAAGTAGCAGGGTTTGTTATGTCGTTAGAAACATTTCAACAAAAGTCAACTCCATCAAGCTTATTAAGTCCTGCTTAAAGCTGAACTAGGGTGAGTGCTACAAAAGTGGTTTTCCTGCCTGGAGCTTTGAATACAAGACCTTCTGTGACAGGAAAAAAAAATATTTTCTGCAAAGTGACCCAAAGGACTCCAGAAGCATTTAGGAGACTGCTTTAGTCAAAGTCAAAAGTGTGGGGGGGGAAGAGCCCATAAAACTGGAAGACAATGTGAACAATGCTGAGCTATTCATTCAAAAATGAAAGCTGCTGCTGAGAGAGAAGAGGAAATGCCCGCCACAATAGCTTTGGAAAACACTGCCTAAAACCCTCAGGTAAGAAAGAAAAAGAAAAACATACTTTCAGAAATCAAGGATGATAAAAGTAACACAGAGGAATTACAGCAGTTGCACGCTAGGAAATAAAGACCAAAAAGAAAATAGCCATGGTCAAGCCGTTCATCCCAGCTCCCACAAGCCTGGTTTCTGCCTGGTTTAATCCCGGAATGCATTTAGCAGAAATCTGGCATGGGGGTTTTGGCAGCTCCCAGCACTCGCACCACGCAGGGATGCAGTCCCTGGTCCTCCCCATCCTGCTCCTCCTATGGCTCCCACCCAGGCATGGGAACCAGCCCAGCCGCCACGCCTGGGCTGCTGGCACTGCGCCTCGAGGCTGTCTCTGCTTAGCACCATGCCGGAGGCAGAAAACAAGGAATGAAGGATTGATTGTGGAGGGAAGGAGGTGCCTCGTCAGCCGTGTGTGCCCTCTCCATCCTCCCATGTCTCAGAAACAAGCTACACCTCCTAAGGTAAAGGGTGAGGGCCCTCCCAAGATGGGACAACACACACGTGTGTGTGAATAAATACGGGCCTGTGGATGACAACAGCAGCAAACACCTCACTTGCCCTCCCATTACTTAAAGAAAACTTGTGTCTGCTGCTTCATCTCCTTCTTCCACAGATCGCTCCTTTAAAAAATCCTCGTTGCAGGAGAGAGACAGCAGGGGCATCTTTCAAGCCACCACCAATCTTGCAGTGATAAATCTTGGCATATTTAAATGCAACCTGCTAAATCACTGGGAGACTGCACTTCTCTTCGGTGTGGTCCTCACCGTGCAACACGGAGGTATGGAAACACGCAGGGACTGATGGTAGCACTATCAGCGTCATTGCACACCATGCATGTACCAGTCCCTGTCCTCCTAAAGCAGCCTTCAGACAGTCCTATTTCCACTCAAAGCATGGCCAGCGAGGGCCCAAAAACAGCTACCCTAGAAAAAGCTTTTTTTAAAAAAAAATAGTATTTCAGGAATGAGTTAATACACCTGGAAGTACCAGCCACCTCCTTACACCGGCATCTTTCCAGCCTACCAAAGCCTACCATGGGCCCTGCCACAGCAATTTTGCAGGGTTAGAGAACATAAACAAAGAAGTGGACAGCAAGCTGGAATTCTAGAAACCCACCAGAAACCTTTGCCTTCAGGTTGCCATTTCCACCTTCTTCCTCAGCCTCGTCTTCCTGCACCCTGGCAGCCCGGTGCAGGACCCTGCAGCATCCTCTCAAGAGCACTTAGAGAGTAAAGTCTAATCAGAGCTGCTCACCAGCCAGCCATGACTTAACTCTGCGTCTCCTCTACTGGCTAAAAAGCCAGGAGCAATGCAAGACCAAAGATCCTGTATGGCCAGAAAACTGGAATCCACATGGACTGCACCATCCATAGCATTCTGGATCCCAACAAGGGATCCAAGCAAGAGGCCGTAACTTCAGTTTCATAAATCACCAGCACACTGAACCCAAGTCTTCCAGCAATGCTATTGCTCTCCTTCCCTTGCCTTCAGTTACAATAGCTCAAGGACCTAGAAATACTTCTTCTTATTTAACAATCCAGCAATTCTTCTGAGAGCTACTTAAGATGAAAAAAAAAACCAAACCCAACCCCTTATCAGATGAGACCAGCAGGACTCCAAAGCAGAGCACTGGCATTTGTCTAGAAAAAGTGGCACCATTCAGACAGTCTCAAGCAAGGAGCAAAACATAGTCAAAACAAGTCTTAATGAAAGCTGTGTCTTTTATCTGAGGAAAACAAACAAGTGAACTACATGGAAACTCAGCCAAAAAGAAAAAGCAATACAATCCCTTGTGAACTGATAAAATATTAGCTATCCGACTGCCTTTCTAGCTTAGAGAGAAAAAACAGAATATCCTTAGTGTTTAGTTTCTTTCTAATTCTGGGATATGTTTTTTGGCAGCAAGCCTGGGTTTCACCTGAGGGTAATGCAAAAAGGAACATAAAAAAACCCAACGTGAATGACAACTGAAGAACAGCCATCTGTGTGGGTGTTTCTCTTTCCAAACCAAACTTGGAGTGAAAAGGGTTTTCCAACGAGTCAGCCAAGGAAAGGGAAACTTCATCAAGAGTCGCAGTGGGATCCGCCTGGAGAGTATGCTTCATGCAAGTATCACAGCTAAAACCATTCCCCCTGCCCACTATCAGCAGCCCTCCCAGATGTCCATCTGTTCACTGTTCCTTATCTTCCCTTTTAAAAACTGCAGCAAAAGCTGCTGGGAAGCATGCAATGTGTGGCAAGTAATTACAGAGCAAAGCAGAGCAGAACAACCTCAAGGGATAAGTAGCAATTTAGACAGGCACCAAATGCTGACCCTCCATGAGGGCTACATGACATCTCTGCACGTGAAAGCAAATTGAAAGACACTTAAATTGGTGCTGTCATGCTTAGAGGGATGGGTAAGCATGAACTGTGAAATGCCCAAGGAACAGATCTGCATGCCACAACTGCTCATCTGCACTAAACAAAGATTTTAAAAACAGTGATCTGAACCTTGCAAAAGTCAGCTCCGTGCTTCACTGCAGGTAACCCAGAGACAGCCTCCCCACAGCTGCAATCACACATGCAGACCTTGGTTTCAGCATTCAGCCAGAGACATGGCTGCTCCTCACCTGCCAGACTACCTGGGGCTGGAGGCTGCCAGCCAAGTGAAGCTCTCACCCTGCTCAAAACCCAGCACATTTGCAAGACACAAAGTCAGGGTAGAGCAGATGGAGCCTTGAATTAGGCTGCTCAGCTTCCATCCAGCTCCTTCTGGAGCAGCTCTTCTACTGCCACTGGAGACAGGGTATTGCTTTGGACATGAGCAGTTCAGATGCACCTTTGGTCCAACCTAGGATGGCTATTTTCACAGCGTCTTCAACAGCAGATTACAATATATGCCCACGTACTTTAAGCATAGTTCAACAGTATCAGCAAAAATTCACTGATAGGAAAAATATTTTCCTACCAGAGTACTCAAAGCTCGAGGTGGGTACCTCGTCCTCCAAGCACTCACCTGCTAAAGCAAAACCCTCCTTGCTTTCACCTGAGGGCCAGAAGAAAAGCTGACCCAGGGATGCCCCGAGATTCCTGCTCATTTCGTAACAAGCCGTTGTAAAAGGAAACTGAGCTGAATATTCACGTGCCATTTAAAGTAGAGACTGCCTTTCCTAACATATCAGGGTTCTTCCGGCCTCTGAGGGCAAGAGACAGAGAGGAAGAGAAATACCTTTTGGGGAGAAAGCACTAGTAAGATAGGAGTTCCCCTGAAATAATTAGCAATATAAGGAAAAAAAAAGGGAAAAAAAACCCCAAAAAACAACAACCCACAAAAACTTTCCCTAAGGAAAAGTTTCAAACTTATGAAACCTCTATATCCACAGGTCATCGGGTGTACGGCAAGCATGGGGCTGACCGCTGCAGCAACACTGGGACACATGCAAGATGTTCTGCATCCCACATGGACAGGGGATTTGCAAATAGGTTTGCAACAAGCAAGTCCCCAGGGAAAACTGAGTAGCTAAAACAATCCTAATTTGCCAGCTGATACAGATGGTTTTTCAACAGGAAGATAATAACAGGTCTGAGGAAAAACATAAGCCCCCCCTGGAGAGAAGAGGGTCATTTTGGCACTTAATTTTTCCCAGTCTTCTCAGGAAGCTCAGCAGGAAATGGCAGAGACTTCCCCCACTGCATAAATTCTTTTATCAGGTTAAATTAGATTAATTCCCCCTGGGAAGATTACTGCTCTAAGCAGTTGATGGGTGCTCCTTCCTTGATTCTCATGGTGCTTCTACCCCAGTGACTGAAACAGCACTTAAAGGTTTCATCCCCAATTCTTTCACAAAGATACGGCTCCATTACCTGCAGGCAACGTATACCCACTCAGACCGAATGCAGAATACACCTAAAATCCTAGTGCCACTTCCCTTCTTTCTTCCGGTTTCCAAACATTCAGAAGAAAATTGAAACTCAGCAATTTCTCCTTGTTTTCTTAATGGAACCATGACAAAGCTGCTGTGCAATTGTCTGCTGGGGGGGGGGGGGTTATAAGGATAAAGCAAACTGCAGGAGTTAACCTGCAGCAGCAAACAAATCATTTATGTGCCCACACATGGAGCCAAACCTCATTTGTCAGAGGAGTAAGTATCAAAGGCTTTGAACAGTCATCCACTCCCTGGTGTCACCCTCAGACGTTTGGTGTTTGCAGCATTATCAGCTAACGATAACAAAGATGCCTCTGTAAAAGGAGTGATGGAAATGTCAGGGGAGATGCAAGAACAAGAATAAAAGATCTCTGCACCTCTGAAGGGCAGTTGTTCACGTGAGAAGCCAGTTCAAGACCCAGAATGGTTAGGAGCAGTTGGTGAAAGCAGTGAGGCATATGAAGACAGTTTGTCCCTGGAGCAGCAGCTGGGGAGGAAGAGACAGCTGCGGCACTGCCTCAGGACATCCCATGTGCCACCCTGTTCATTTCAGGGTATCTGACAAGGGTACTCAAACATAGGAATCATAGTGTCTGTATCATCACAAAGCTTGACCCTTGGCGAGCCTCCAGTGGCCCCAAGCGCAGGTGCAACAGGACAGCACGATGCACTGCATGGACGTACTCTTCCCATGGATGTTATGGTTAAGGTTAGTTTGCTAACCCACTGCTCGGGGTCAGGCCAAAAGGTTGGCTACATCAACCACCAGACCCTGAACAGCAGTTTCCATCCATCCACTGTTGGTTAATCTCTGTGGCAGCTGTCGTGAGGAAAAACGAGAGCAACCCAGACTGAATTATCCACCGCAGAAAATGCAACGCTGTTCTCAACTTGCATTACCCATCCTTATGCTCTCACAACAGCATCTCAAGCTATTTTTTCAAGTCAGCATTTATTTTTTTTGCTAGCTAATACGACATTTCCTCTCCCTTCCCCCAGCCCGAGTACTTGGTGAAATTGCTGCTTCTGCAAATTGCACTGCAAATGCTGAACTTTTGCCAGTTAGACAGGGAAAGCCTTGACTAAAAATAAACCACATTTCAGAAAATAGATCCCTTCCCAGTACGATGAACTAGTGGATAATGCATGCAAGCAGACCTGCCAGGAGAACACAACCTCCAGATTTGCATGAGAATCTCAAGCTCAATAGACAGACAGCTGCAACTACTGTGACTTGTCCCATCTTAAAAAAAAAGCAGGGAGAGAAAAAAGGAGAGAGGAAAAAAGGGTTGAGGGAGAGGTAGGGTTGAGGGTGTTGGGGTAAATCAAGTTTCCACCTGTTTTGGCAGGAAAAGAAGTGCTGCCACCACCACCGCTTGCCTGCATCGCCTGTGAACCAAGCTGCTCATAACCCATACGGGAGGAAGAGGATGACACACCGCTCCCTACACAGCCACTACAGAAGGCAAAACCCTATTACAGGAAATTCACTGCAATTCAGGCATGTAAGAGAACGACTTGGACTTTTGCCACCTGAGTCACCAGGAGTCTGGGGCACTGACTCAGTGCTGGCTCCCTCCCACTCAGACGCACCTGCGACAGCTTGCTAGCAAATGGAGGCACTCCTACATTTGCTGTTCCCCCTCTCATTATGGTTCTCCCTTTAAAAAGAGGCCTTTTACACTAGAAAATTAATTTAAGAAAAGGAAAGTAAATGAGAAGGCTAGCACAGGAAGCACAGGCAGCGCTCTACTAACCAGCTCTGCTTTAAGCTCCGAAGTGGAGAGCACATCTGCTTGCATGGTGAGATAAACCCCAGGAAAGAGGGGAATTAGGTGGAAACAGCTCCACCCTGACTCCTACTCCTCCAGCGTGTTCGCCGCACTGCCCAGACAGTCCTGGATGAACCAGGTTTTCAAGAAAGATCGCTTTCCATAATGAATCCATTTCACTTTTTTAGGGATCAAGAAAGCTTCATGCAGCGAGTTACGGTTATGTCCTCCTACAATCAAATGGGCCATTCAGGCAGCCCAAATGCAAGGCAATGCCATTTTGGGATGAGATCCATCAGGGATGGACATTCGCAGAAGGAGCTTCTTTTGCCCTGTAAGCTCTTACAGCAAGCTGAAGGCTCAAGCTCGGCGTGCCAAGCCAATCCCTCCTTGTCCACTGATGCTCCCACGGCAGCATCCATCTACCTGCTTCTCAGACCTCCCCTGAGCAACCACAAATGGCAAAATATTCCACGCCAGTTCCAGTGGTTGCACACACACCTCTGGTCAGCTGGGAACATAATTCCTGTTAATAAAAAAGTAGCCTGCAACCCAGCCCTGTTATTTTCTCCTCCTCAAAGTAATGCAGGAATTGAAAACAAGGTGCGAGCATACCTGCTGGTAGCACAGCGAGGGGCATCACTGAAAGCATGTTTGGCATCTCGGTGACTACACCCGACTCAAGCAATCCACTTACAGTGCCAAACAGTTGCAGAGAGCACAGATGAGATTTTTCAGTTGAGCACTGATGCCTTAAAGCAATAAATACATCAAATAACTCGGGCAAAAGGATGCACCGGGCAGTGCAGCAGAGGCAGTACTCCACTGCTTCTGATAGCAATCAGTGGCAGAGCAGAGCAGTAATTATCCAGGGAGGAATAAGCTGCTACAGGCTGTTCTTGCCATACATTAAGAAAACAACAGATTTGTTCATGGTTGGATACCAACATGAAAACAGCTTCCTCCCACCCCCACTTGGGACAGCAGGCAGATGCACGCTACAGGGGAGCTACTGAAGGCCAGCAAAGCAGGAGGGCACAGTAGCAGCGCGTGCAGCCACAAGCTCAACTGGGATTCCCCAGCTGGTGCTACGGGAAGGAAAAGGCTGTGCCTGCATTAGCAAGGAGCGTGGCCTCCCAGGAGCTGCTCTGCAGCAACGCTGTGTTTTCCAATGCTTTCCTCAGAGGGCTGTCAGCAAGG
This sequence comes from Aptenodytes forsteri, assembly GCF_000699145.1. NCBI lineage: Eukaryota > Metazoa > Chordata > Aves > Sphenisciformes > Spheniscidae > Aptenodytes > Aptenodytes forsteri. Next base: position 809,451 of record NW_008795027.1, on the reverse strand, counting down.
CTAAGTGCAAACCTTACTTTCTGCCTGGGTGTTTTCACAACACTTCTGGATGGAAAAAAACTATGCACTGCAGAGCGGTCTCCCCCACAATCAGTATCTCCCACAATCCCAGTATCTGTCAATCCACACCCATAAGGCAAACTTTGCACACATTTCACTCTTGGACACATACAGACCCTCTCCCCCTCGCCAGGAGCATGGTAAACGTACCTGTTCAGAGCATCGGCTTCTCTTAAGGCACCGACAAGGAGCCAGAACACGATCCCCATCAGCGTACGGGAGCTGGCAAATCCTGTAAGCGTTACAGAAGATAGTAATTAGTGACATTAATAAGAACTGGCTGGTGAAAGGCAAGGATGCCAAGGCAACCTCGCGAGAGATGGGAGGGTGTTAGATCCCTGCCCTGAACACACTCCTGCCTAGCCCTGGCACCACAGCGGAGGTACCCGGCACGAGGCCGTCAGGGGACTTCTCCAAAACACAGAAGGAAGCCAAGGTAAAAGGCAAGACTGAAACCAAGGCTGTTCGTCCAGCAAAGCCTCCTCAACAGTCAGTGCACTGAAGTTAACGTCTAAGTAGAGGGGCAGAAAAGAGGCTGATAAATGGGACAGAAGTGGTCACCTGCACAACTCCCCTACTCCTCTCCCTGAGATGCTGCTGAAGATCTCCTGCTCCACAGCACTTGTGCAATTTTTATAGTTTGCAGAGCAGATGAATCCCATCTGATGTCAGAGCCAGGCTGCTTCCATTTTTTCATTATTATTATTATTGATTCATCATTATGGTTTCATAAGATAAATGGTTTTATATTTCCCACTGACTGCTTTATAAAGCTTTTATACATTAGTCACACAAAAGACATTAGCAGCACTGAGCAAAAGCTCTGACAGAAGTTGCCTCCATGGGCTGCAGAAATACATCACTGCAGGCATGCAAAGTGCCCGCTGCATGCCAAAGAAGAGGTGTCAGAAAAAAAGATGTTTTACTGGAAACAATTCTAAGCAGTTGTAAGGAGATTTTTCTCATGATACAACTGAAGCAAAGGTCACCACATCTAATATGGTTTTACTTTTCCTGTTCTGTTCATGCAACAGTTCAGGGACAGCAACAAACACGGTGAACGAACAACCATCCTCAAGCACGTTTTAACAGAGAGAGCATTTGGAAGCGGGGGGAGGTAAGGAAACAGGGTGGGACAACTTCTCCAGTCAAAGCACCAAACCGGCAAGGGGAAGGTACAGGATCAGCCTGACAACATCTCACATAATGCCTACCAATTGGACCTCGTTATGAATTGCGAGAAAACTTACATGCAGCGCATCGGTTTACCTTGGACTGAGAAAAAAGAGACTTGCTTTTTTCCCCTGGTCTCTGTGGGTGACTCACAGATGTCAGCCATTGCCAGCTGGTATTTAAAGAACTGAGAAAAACCGTAATCCGTTCGGCCCCCCATTTTCCCCTTTCTCCTTTCCCATTACGGAAGGGCTGAAGGCATTTCTAAGGACGAAAACAATGCTGAAGACCACAAGACCACAGCACAGACCTTGGACTCCAGCCTCAAGCACAAATTTTCCATCACCATTTACAATTGTTCTCCCTGTTGCTTTACATTACAACTCTAGCCAAAACACAAGGGTTATTTACTCATGTTATGTACCTCCAGGAGGGTCTTCTGTTTCTCTTTTGAAGTCGGTAACTGAACACCATTCTGCAGTGGAACATAAAGTCTCTACAAAGACAGAAATAACATGACAAATCCAACCTGGTCAACAATCTTCAGTCGCAGCTTATTTATAAAAGTACGGGAAGATAATTTCCCCCCCCCAGCAAGGAAATTCATACCTTAGCTTCACATGGCTTACATCTAAAGGGGCTGCATTAGCTTTGTAGGACTTCATCTGCATTGGCATTGACCCACTCCTGCAGCAGGGCTCAGCATGTGGGGGAGAGCAGCACAGCTACCGTGCAGACAACCCTTTCTCCCTTCCTCCTCCAGCTCCTTTTCCTTTAACAACTTTCTCAAGGCGATTGCTACTATTAGACAACATTGCAGAAACATCACTGGCAAAGTTCAAACTCCTTGCCTCCCAGTACTGCTGAGCAAGGCAAACTGAGACGCTTGTAGCTTCTCTAAGTCCTGCTGGATTTAATCAAACCCATATGAAGGTGGCCTGGCCTGCCTTCCCAAAGCAACCGCAGCTCTCAGACAAAGCATTTTGTCCCACAGCAGCCAGATACACTGGAAACACAGCTGAGTGCCAGGGAATCAGCCCCCCGTTCCCAAACTCCCTTCTCGCAGTGCCCAGCAGCATCACTCGTCCCAGGGCTGCTCCTCCCCAGAGACATGACCAATGCAGAGCATGGATGACACACTCATGCCAGCAAAGCTCCTCTGCTGCCTTCCTGCAGCTCCAACTTGTCCACCAAAACATGCATTTCTTGGTGTCACCACCCCAGCAACCTCTTTCTGTCCTTGACCTTGACGTCGTGACATGTTGCTTGTTGGCAGACTGAACTAGTGCTGCAGAGACATGATATTTTATTTCATCTAACGCAGCAAATAAAGATTCACCAGAGCTTTAAAAAAAAGTTATGAAACATAGGGGCAGAGGACTGAGTGATACTGGGTGACTTACAAAGGGAGAAGGAAGCACCACCAGATCAGGATTGAAGGGTGCAAACAAAACAATGGGGCAGTGAAATAGGAGGACTCTGCATAGCAGGAGTGCCCAGAGAAGTCCCCCACACCATAAGCAGTAAAAGAGAAGGGTGGCACTGGCCAAGAGAGCAGGCACATGACCTTGGGGGACCTGCCAGACCCCAAGCCTGACTGTGCAGCTTTGCTAATGCCCCTATCACAAGCAAATACACCCGCCATAAAAGAAACCCTACTTTGAAGCCTAAATAGGGGAATGGTGTGTTTCCTGCCAGCTTTGAGAAATAATAAAGTTTTCTTTAAGAGACTGTCCTGGTTTCAGCTGGGATAGAGTTAATTTTCTCCCTAGTAGCTGGTACAGTGCTGTGTTTTGGATTTAGTATGAGAATAATGTTGATAACACACCAATGTTTTAGTTGTTGCTAAGTAGTGCTTACACTAGTCAAGGACTTTTCAGCTTCCCATGCTCTACAGACTGAGAAGGCTGGAGGTGCACAAGAAGCTGGGAGGGGGCACAGCCAGGACAGCTGACCCAAACTGGCCAAAGGGATCTTCCATACCATGTGACGTCATGCTCAGAGGCTACACATCTCCAACTGCCCTGTTCTCAGTTTTCCTGATAACTGTTATCATGCAGAGCACATGCACATCCCAGAAATATCATAGAATCATAGAACAGATTGGGTTGGAAAGGACCTCTAAAGGTCTATCTAGTCCAACCCCCCTGCCATGGGCAGGGACATCTTCAACTAGATCAGGTTGCTCAGAGCCCCATCCAACCTGACCTGGAATGTTTCCAGGGATGGGGCATCCACCACCTCTCTGGGCAACCTG
>NW_008795027.1:803904-805201 GCF_000699145.1 Aptenodytes forsteri | reverse complement strand
TCACCAATCTCCATCTGGACATTGAGCCGTTGACCACTACCCTCTGGATGCGACCATCTAACCAATTCCTCACCCACCGGACAGTCCACCCATCAAATCCATACCTCTCCAGTTTAGAGAGAAGGATGTTGTGGGGGACCATGTCAAAGGCCTTACAGAAGTCCAGACAGACGACATCTGTAGCCCTTCCCATGTCCACTGATGTAGTCACTCCATATCCCAAAGCATCCTTAAGAAAATCATGGATTTCATTACAAAGCTCAAGCTTTCACCTCTGCAGAAATTCATCTTATCTTAGTTTTAAAGAAAAAAAACAAACAAATCACAACGGATTAATTCAGGCCACTTTTTACAAAGCAGAGTTTTCGAAGTCAGCTGCAGCTAGCTGTAACCACAGGGCTGAAGCTAGGCAGGACACAAGAGCCATCACGCATGCAACATTTATGCCGGGGACCTTTCAGTTACCTGCATGCCATCTCCTGGCAGCGAGGACTTGGGGCAGAGCACAGCTCCTCGGCTTGCAGGAAAAAGCAGCTCATTGCACTCACCAAGACGCAAGCGACCACTGATAACAGATGGAAGCAATGCCCACGCCTGGCTCAAAAGCTGAGCTGCCAAAGCAATCAAGACAGCCCTTCAGCTGCACCTCCCCAGAGGTCTCCTGGCCCGTGCCGCAGCTCTGCTTTCCCCGCCGGCTTTGCAGCACCAGAAGGAATCACTCAGCAACACAGCTTTGCAAACAGACATCTGCAGCAGGAGCAGCCTCTGGTGCACAGCCTCTTTTGCTCATTTCTTAATATCATTTCTTGAAATAAAACAAGAAGAGTTAAATTCATGCCCTATCAGCTCAAGCAGGATACTGGCTAAGCCAATCTTTTCATTTCAAAGCCTGCCACTTCCAGAAGTCAGAGAATATGGACTAGCAGCACTGTTTGAACCACAAACTAAAGACCAGGGATGTGTTTCCCAGCCAAGGGCTGGAGGGGCAATCACCCTTCCTGCCGGACCTCTCTGGGGATGGACCTCTCTGTCCCTTCCAGCTGCCCCTGTTCCAGATCCAGCACCCTGAAGGAGATAACTCCTTAATCCCCCAAGGACTAAACTGCTTTGACATGCCGCAGGAAGAGGTCAGGGGAGATCCAGCTGGCATCCATGCCCAAGGCAGGAAATAGGTAAGGGAAGAGATCCCTGTAAAATCCCAACAGATGACTTGGAAAACAGTTTCCTTAGACACACAGGGGGCTGACAACAGTCTACCACTGCCAAAGAGAGGCAGGCACCCGCCCCCCGCCCCCCC
>NW_008795027.1:795873-803451 GCF_000699145.1 Aptenodytes forsteri | reverse complement strand
ACGGGCCGGCCCCCGCCCCCTCCCCCGTCTCCCTCCTGTTCCCTCCAGTCTGCGCTGGAGGGAAAAGCTCTGGCTGCCACCGAGCCTCTGCCCACCACCGGACCAAACGCTGGTGCACAAGGGGGTAGGACAACGATGATTTCCATCTGGACCCTCAGACGTTAAAAGCACGGTGAGGGCAACGCTGCAGGAAAGCAAGCTCCCTGCACTCTCACTGGTCTGCAAAAGGCCAGAATAAATGAGAGGATTTACAGATGAAGCCCAAAAGAAACAGACACACTTGCCGAGCTGAGTCCAACCCTTGTCTTGACACACGCACCATGCAATTTTTTCCACGGAAACTGGATTACAGCACCCCACTTTAAGAGGCAGCTAATCACATTTTAAACATGTCAGCTGGAAACAAGTTCAACCCCTTCAATGGTTAAGGTCTTCTGAAGCTTATTGGTTTTCTCAGCTATATATTATATATGCCTCCTTCACGCTCCCAATTCAACTTCAAATTCCGCCCGCTGGATCTCATGGCGTCTTTCTCCCACAGTATGGGAAACCCTGAGCAGCCTCCAGCCAGATCTCTTCACCACACAGAGGTACCAAAGCACAGCCGTCAGGTCACCCCTCAAACGCCCCAAAGTTGACCAGACACAGTGTCAGATGGTCTCCAACTCAGAGAGGACCCAGAGGAGCTGACTCCCTGATACCGCAACATGAATTAACGCCAAGTCCAGTTGCTTGTGGCTTTTCAACAGGTGTCTCATTAGAGCCCAGCACTGAGGCAACATCGCTCACCAAATGTCGTGCTGTTCAAGGTATCTCTAGCGCTGCTCAGCACCCTCAGTTCACGACCTGCAGAGCCTGCTGTGGGATTTACACTATAAGCTCAAGACAGTCAGAAGGACAATGTTATCAGGCTCTATTTACTCAGCCTCTAGACATCTAGAGCAAACAGGCTTGGAGTCTCCAGGAGGTCAAGTGATGGTCCTACCAGCCCCTTCTCCTAGGGAGCGGTGTGATGGACGTCAGTCCACAGCAGCTCAGGCCATTCCTCCACAGCTGTGCTGGTACAGCTGCCTGGTCAGCTATGCAGCAAACCAGATGGGGATGCAGATGTGGCTCAAAAATACTTTGGTAAAGAACAAATTCAGTGCTGGGCCACCCAATCTATTGTACCAAGGCGGCAAGAAGGTGGCTCAACCATGCGCCTAGGCCAGAAGAGCCGTCAAGCAAATCAATGCTTTGCAGATCAGATACAGGTTTCCCTGTGAAACTCATGCAGCAAGTCAGGGAGCAAAGAAAATAGTGATGCTTTGAAACAATTTCAGTAACTTTATCTGGTTAGCATTGTAATCAGCAGCAATAGCACATGCAACACTTCTGACCCACTTTATTACCACCCAGAGGAAACGAACATATTACATCATCCCTGATAAGTCCCCCCCATTCAGACAATGATGCTCTCACAACCAGTTTTGACTCATGGAACTGAGGGGGGAGGGAAGAAAGAAACAGTAAGAACAAGACACCACAGACACAACATTTCTCGAGAAACTGAATTTCTAAACATGCAGATCATTTTCTTACCTGCTCCCTCCCTGTATTGAAATGTTTGACAAGATACACAATTCACTATCAGTGCAACTTTGCTCTGCTCAAGCCCAAATCAGATGTCAGAGCTATGAAAGCAGGAAAGGAGACACTGAAAAATTTTGTCTTGGGAAGAGAAAACCACGCTACTAAACTAAAACTTGAGTAGTCAGCTGTGATGCACATGGGGGAAACTTGGGGAAAAAAAAAAAAAGCAATTGCACTAGCTCAGACTGATACCTGCATCTCCCCAACATCCTGCCACCATGGCGGTGAGCAGCAGATGTGGCTCTCACACACTTGGTCAAGGCTACTGCCGGACAGGTTTCCACAGCACACCCTCCACGCGCCTGGCAGGCTGCAGCTTTAGCAGCTAGCGAAAGGCACGCAAAGCATGACCCTCACTGATTAGGGAACAGAACTGAAAGGAAGGGGAGGCAGGAGATTTAAAAACTTGAGCCAAGCGGTGAGTTCCAATGAGATCCCACTGATTTCTGGCGAGTGAGCTGGCCCAAAGCATATGTGTAAAGAAGCCAGGCACATCTGCACACCTACTGCAAAGAAAAGTAAGAGATGCGTGAGCAGGTTGCGGACTTTGGACAGCTGTCCCAGCTGCTCCTAGGTCACCGGCAAAGCGTGCACCCCACTTTGCTGAAAAAGCAAATCTCCTCCACACCTCTCACAGCAGAGGAGGCATCGGCAAGCTGCTGAATACACTAACAAACAAGCATTTCTGAGCAAGCTGGCTTTAATTCTGCTGCCAGGATGCCAGCAGGGCCCCAAGTCCTAAGGAGATGAGATTTGTACCGACAGACACCCAGGCAAAGCTGGCGTGATGGGTGCACGCGGAGGGCTGAGCATCCTCAGCACCTGCTTCCTCTTCATGGACCTTTTTTCCCCCCCTTGGACTGATGACAAGTAGTTTCCCATAAGGAAAATCCTGCGCTGAGCTCCAAAAGGTGGGGCAAGCGCCTTGTTTGCTTGATTTTTGGGCTACCACAGCACCAGGGCTCACTGGCGCTCTGAGCTCCCACCCTGCCAGACACAACTGCTTGGCAGCTGCCTGTGGCACGGGAAGCTCCTCTGCACGAAGCTGAACGGCGCTGGCTCCTGTGTTTGATTTCCAGGATCTGAGCCACAAGGAGAGCTAAAAATATCCCAATTAACCATTCCTTTTCAATGCAAGACTCGCTGATGGTACCATGAAGGTATTATACAACTGCAAACAGGAAGATGTGGTCTGCAAAAAAACAGAAATTGAACTGGGAAAACAGCTGTCTGAGACAGTAATCTCTGAATTCAAGTGCGGACCACACCACCCAAAAATGTGGAGGAGCTTGTGCTACTTGCAATTGTGGTGGCTAGCTCTGATGTGCTTGCAAGCTTTCTGGTGTGATATACACAGGGTACCATTTTTGCTCTACACTGATTATACAGAGAGCTCGTTCTGGCTATATCCCATGCAAGCTGTCTCCTGAACTGGCTGGCTGCTTAGGTCTGTGTCATCCTGTATGTCAGGGTTAAGCAGGAAACTTTTATTCCTGGTAAAACCCATTGCAAAGAGACAGCTAGGCTCCAGAGCTAAGGATTTCTTCACACGCAGATTTAGCAGCAATTTTTTTTTATCACTACCCCGTCTTTACGCTGACATCTAGACTTTAAACATCATCTATGGGTAATACAGGAGTACATTACTCATAGCGGTGCACCCGGGAGAACCAGCAAATCCTCTCCATTTGAGCCCAAGCGTCGGCTTTACCCTGGAATTACATTTATCTCTCCGGCACTAGGCTCCCATTAATGGAATTACCAGGCAGGCTGCTTCAGACTTAACACTTCAGAGAGGCGGGCTGGGATGGCACCGTTCCAGCCTCAACCCGCAAAGCCTGCACTGTTTCTCCATCTTCCAAAGAGCTGCCACCCTAACAAGTCCGACCCCGTGACGAGAGCCAGGGAAACAAAAGAAACAAACCTGAACTGTCCAGGGCAATCAATATCTTTCTAGCAACACCCAGGCCTCTTGCCAGCTCTCTTCCAACCCCAATTCAGCTCTCCTGCAGCGCAAAGGGGGATGGCACACGCACGAGCAACCCGGTGGGATGCTGAGCTGGGAAGTACGGCTGGTGCTCAAGCAGACACTTAGGGAGGCAAATCTGCACTGATCCCTCTGCAAATACCTGATCGTGAGGGTGTCAAACCCACAGCTAAGGAGAGCACCCACCCATCTCGAAAATCATGGAGCAAACACTCGAGTCTGAATAGTTGTTTCAGAAATACCCACTGCTATGTAAAATGGGAAGGCATCACATAGCAAACCAGCCAAGATTGCTAACGTCACCATGGGAGATTATCTTGCACGTGCTAGAAAACTGCCTTCCATCACACAGCAGCTATTGCACTGCCATGCTGAGCAATTTGCAGCATGGCATGAACCAGTCCCTTAAACCACCCCTGCACTACTCAATAAAACAGACAACTGGGAGTGCCACAGGCTGCCGAAAGCTAAAGGGATGCAGCAAGCAACCCTACCGCAAAGCGCCACTGATAGCACTGCAACTTCAGCATCTCTGGGGACTGCTCTTCGCACAGAGCAGCTGTAGGTTTGTTTAGATGGGTTTTTCTCCAGTCACCTGCAAAGGGACTTCTCTGTCCTTGGCAAGGAGGTAGCATAAGGAGAAAATGGAGATTCACCAGCACTTGAACAGTGTTTGCCCCAGATATGGAGACCCAGGTACACAGCACTGCCAAAGCAAGGAGAAGATAGTAAGGGGAACGTTTATTTGCGGACTACAGACGTGCCCTTACAACAGTTTGAGCTGTGGGAGCTGAACTACTCTCTCCTGTAATTAAACTGCAGGGGCAGAAAGCACAGGAATTACTCCAGCATGACTGTGAAGGACTAACAGACTTTGAGTTTCAAAGTCAATCTTAACACACACTCTTTGGTGCGATTCTAATTCTAAAAAAAAAAAAAAAAAAAAAAAGGAAATTTTTGCTGTAACTGCAGGGGCAGAAAGCACAGGAACTACTCCAGCATGACTGTGAAGGACTAACAGACTTTGAGTTTCAAAGTCAATCTTAACACACACTCTTTGGTGCGATTCTAATTCTAAAAAAAAAAAAAAAAGGAAAAAAAAAGTTTTTGCTGTGAGAAAAGATCCTGCACAACCCTGTTATTAAACCACACAAGGAGCAAATGAGGGAGACTGTGGCTGGGCCTGACAAAGCAAGGCTGAAGGCAGTCCTCTCTTCCCCCCTGCCCCTGCATTTGCTCTGCCAGTTGCTCTCAGCAAGAGAGCAAGTCTGCCTCTCAGGGAGGCAGACTGCCCCGTGACAGGAAAAACACATGTAACACCCAGGCGGTGAAACCTCACATCTGAGAACATCTACGCAAAGCGCAGGCTTGAAACATTTTTTCCAGCTCCACAGAGTCGACTTGATGTTTTGCAAAACCAAGCTGATGAAATGCTATTGCTTGCATCGAAGGTGAGATTCACCAGCAGCAGATACTCTCAACCATCTCCCTATTTTCTGCATATCAGAAAAAAAAAAAAGAAGCCTATGGGCAAGATTATGGGGTCCTGCAACTCAAGGTGATGTAAAAGATGTAAAAGAGACAGGGGGACATCAGAAAAAGAAATGACACACATGCAGTGCTCTTCAGCCTGGCACCCAGGGGAATAGCTTAGCTAAGAAAACTACTTTCTTTTTAAAATAACGATAAAGGTAAGGAGCCGTCAGAATTATGAGTCAAGCTCCAAGATAAGAAATCATACTGCTGGATGGGTGCGGCTGCCTGCTTGTTTGGTCACTGTTGGGGCTTTTTTAAAAGATAAATGTGTCTTTCAGAACATGTTTGTGGGCCAATCTTCCCTCTGCTGAAAAAAAAAACAAGAAGGAAGCTCACAACCATGAAAACGATAAATGAAAATAAGGACAGTTTCCAAAGAGCTAAGATGATGCTTCACGAGCCCTTTAAAGTAAGATGCAACATATTAGTGCTTTGAAAAGGACAAAAGAGGAGTAAATTTAAAATTCCAAGTAGTTCGATAAAATATCATTCAGAAAAGCTATAAAGCAATCTCTGCAAGAGGCAGAGCCCATTCACAGACCAGAACCTGTCAAGGAAAAGAAATAAATAATTTTAAAAATCTATTTTTCAGTTGTAAAGCTGTTGATATGTAGGAGTATTTCATCAGGAATTCACAGTCTGGAGGAGGCTAGCTCAGCAAATGCATCCAGGAAAAAAGGTAACTTGTACATTAGAGAAAGAACTAAGGCAAATCCCTTAGGAAGGGTGTAAAATTGAGCAGAGAGTGGTTTTGAAGCCAACAGAACAATGGCTTGAACACAGCCAAGGTAGAAGTACAAAAGTACTGCAGGAAAGCAAACAGTGTAAAGCACCCAGGAGCTCGATGGAGCAAAAGCCACAGCAGGTCCCGTCACTCTCTCCAACTTCCCTGCTGCTCAGTGAATTGCAGTAACTTGGGGACAGGTATCACTGCCTGCAGCCCTGCCAGCTCAGCCCAGGACTTTGCTGCTCTCCAAACAGCAAGGTGTTAAGCAGTCACCACCGAGGTTATAGAACAGAAGCGATTTTGTAATCATTTTGGTTTAGAAAGCATTTTGCATTGGCCTTCTCCACTGTTCGGTTTTGCCTTTTCTTATTCAAGAACTTCAGAGGGGAAGAAAAGTGACCAAGCACAAGGCAAGCCCTTTACTAGAAAGACAGGTTTTTAACTAAACCCTGGATATCGCTGCTGCTGAAAACAGCTTTAAATTAAAGCGTCAAGCCCATGAATAGCCTCCTCTTTCTCAGCACAGTGCTGACAGAGAAAGGTCCCAACGCTCTCACCTGCTTTGCTACACACGCCTTGATCGAGTGCATTCCCTTTTCCCCACCAAAAACGGGGCACCAAATCCTGGCCGGTCAATGCAGCTCCTCAGAAGGCTCCAGCACATGCCCTCATCCGCCATTTCGACATGCACCTGAAGATCCCTGCTCCAGACTGAGCATCACCTTCCTTGTCCAACGGGGAGATGTTGCTCTTAACTCAACTTCAGTTGAAGCACAAGAGCAAATGGAACCATTTCTTGAGGGAAAAGATCTCATGATTCACCATGGTGCCAGATTTCACTTTTTTGGGTGTTGTTTTTAAAGGAGGTATCGCAAGGCAAGGTGGGGGGGCAACCAACTGCAAGCAGCCGGTTCGCTAATTCAGGCACTTGAACTGTCGCATCTCCAACTGCCCCTGCCACCCACAGGGACCAAGCCCAGCTGTCCCACCAGCTTTGCCAGCTACGTCCCAGGCAGCAGGTATTTTGGGGGCTCCCCCAGCTGCCCACTGGGCACCCAGGCCATACTTGCGCCACCCCACGCTTCCCCAGAGAGCAGTAGGGCTGGGGAGGGCAGGTGAAGCCTCACCACCCTGTCCCCCCAAGGAGCATGCCTGGCCACCAGGAAGGTGAAGCCTCCCCTAACAGCAACCAAGGTGATCATGGGCAGCTCCTGCACCACTTCATCCGGTGGGGGGAAAAAAACCCCAGGATTCTGGGGTTTTTTTTTGTTTTGTTCTGTTTTGACCTCAATGCAGCCCCCTTGAGGCTTCCTTTGACTCAAAGGACCCCCCCGGTCCCCTGGCAGTCTCTGCCAGGTGCACAGCCGCATGCTCTGACCCTCCACACAGCCCGCGCCTTGGCACACAACCCTTTGCAAGCCCCCCCCAAGCACACAGCCCTTCGCAGTCCTTCACCCCCCAAAATGCTTTCCCGTGCACACCAAGCCCTTTGTAGCCTTCCCGAGGCCCCCATTCGCGCAGCCCTCTGGACACCCCCTCGCATCTCATGCTTTCCCATTCGGGGGTGCCCCAGACACACAGCTCTCTGCAAATCCCTGGATGCTCCCGTGCACACAGACCTTTGCAACCCCCCCTCCATGCCCTTGGGCACACAGCCTTTTGCAACCCCCCCCGGTACACAGCTCTCTGCACACCG
>NW_008795027.1:788880-795467 GCF_000699145.1 Aptenodytes forsteri | reverse complement strand
ACAGGATATGTAACTGTCCGCGCCGCAGGGCATCTCGCGAGAAGAGAATAGAGTTGTGCCGGCAGCCTATGTAAGTACCGAGGGGAATTAGCTCAAATGGTAGAGCGCTCGCTTAGCATGCGAGAGGTAGCGGGATCGATGCCCGCATTCTCCACATCCTTTTCTCCCCTCGGCTGCCAGGCCGCAGACGCTCTGCCTTTACGATCCACCAATGCATTTCGCTTTTTTCTTAAAAATTCCTTAAATTCTTATTGGCTGCCTTAAAATTCCTGAAGATACATTTGCTTAACCTGTGGTTAAGGCAAGCAGAGCACTGTGTGCTGTATGCGCAGCACTGCAAGAGGGCCTTTTGCTTTCTCATTTAATATTGGACAAGGCCCACAGCAGGGAGCAGCACCCACTCCCTCTGGTGCTTCCCTCCACAGCTCTGGCCCTGGCCCTCACCTGCTCATCCCATCCAGGAGCTGGAGAGCCCCAGAGATCCCCTCTTCTGGGATCCTCCGATAGAGCTGAAACACTCGTTCACCTTTAGTAAATTTGAGAAGGAGTGAAAATACCTCAGGGAGGCATTGATATACGTGCCATTTAGTCAAAAAAATGGCAAGATTTTGCCCAGTGAATTTATCCAAGTGCAAAGTTCAGGCAAATATTCAAATTCTTCACATTCTGCTATTATTCTACTGCAACAAGCCACAAGGAATAATCAAATGCTTTAAAGAAAAAGAGAGCAGATTTTAAAAACTGAAGGTGTATCATGAAAAAAAACCAACCCCATAGGAATACCTCAGTTGGCGTTTCTATCCCAGTCACAAGCTGAACTGGAAACCAAAGCTGGAAAACAATTCTGCACATTCTCTGGTTACACGTGTGAGGAAATTACCTTTCTGACAAATTTCAATGGCAAAGAGTGGAATTCAGCTTTCAAGCTGCTCACAGCCCCCAGCCTAGGCCTGGGCAAACTGCAAAACATCCCATCCCTAGACCTTCATAGTGGGCCTGGGGTAGGCCCACCCCTCGCAGAGCATACACCCAAGCCCTGGGGTGGTTCATGAAGGAAGAGATCTGGCTTGGAGCCCACTCACTTAAATCCCAGGGGACTTCCCAGCACATTCATCAGATCCCCAAGCAGGACCTAGGGCACGGTGGAAAACATCAGTGGGTGCCTTCCAGACTGACCAATTCTTTTGCAACATTCTTCCATTAAACCGCATCTTCAGAAAGAGTAAGAAGCCTTAATATTACTAGGTCTCCTTTTAAAAAGAATAAACCTGGGGAAACTCTTTTTGTCTGAATAAGTCTCACGTGCAGAGATTTTTGCACAGCAGCACTACTTAGCTATGGTCTTTTTGTGCATCTATAGCCATGCTGTACCCCAGGCTCAAGTCCTGTCTATTTTACTCTTTAACTCCTGCAGGTCTTTGAAAGTCCTTCTAACCCCACTACCTTCTAACCCCTTCTACCCTTCTTTATAGGCAGCATGGATGTTTAAATAAGACAATTCCCAATTAATTCCCAATAGCCCAAAGAAGAACTGGATTGAAGAGAGGATGCAGTGGCTTTTGAAAGTGATTATTTGGCACAAATACCCATGAATTCTCATGGGTAGTCTCATGGAGACTAGAAAGAGTTGTCTCCACTGGCAGTGGACCAGTCCTTTCCAGAAAATGGCAATGGTAACATGCAAACTGAAGTCTGAAAAACAGATGAGTGTATGGTTGCTAGGTTTTTTTTAGCTTAAAGATTTCATTCTTGCCTTTTAAAGCTGATTTACACTCAGGCTTCTGAGTCCCAGACAAACTCATGAAATAACCAGCTGTTGCTACAATGGTCTTCAAAGCTTCAACAAATTATTCGAGTCTTCCTACGCAGCAGGATTTAACAGGAAAGTGAAATCCATCGTAGTATCCTATTTCCTCAGCTGCTATGCAGTCGGCATGAAGACACTGTATTGCGACATACATTTGTGTCTACGATTCGGTCCTCTCATTTTCCCCTCTAGCTTTGGCCTCATCTCAACCCCTGCAGTATCTTGGTGGCCACGGGCAACCTCGGGATGATGGAAAACTAAAGAAAGACCATAAGTCTGGTCAAACTGATGCTGCATCGCCCTCTGCAGACTGGCAGGCAACAATTGCCACGGGGTGAGGCAGAAGATGCAGAAGAAAAGCAGGGTTGGGCAAAAATTCCCGACCACACTTTTTCTGCAGGTCAATGCAGTGCAGTGGTTGATGAACACGTCTGGAAAGCCCCGTTTTCTTGGGGCCCCATTTTCATGGGACCCACGGTGAAAGACTGTATACACAAGGATAAAATATTACACATATACTCACAGCACTATTTCATTATAATGACTCCCACCCCCCGAAAAAATAAAACCAGCATGAAACGAAGAGACCAGCTTTTCTTTTACAAATACAAGATGCCCACATCAGAACAGCTAAAAATTCCTCCCTAATGGCTTTCTTGTGGGAATCTATAATGAGCTGCCACAGCATGGAGCATCCATCTGTGTGCATGCACACATGCAAGTCAGGGTGAGCATTTGCCTGTATTTGCTGAGGAGCCCAAAGCTGACTTGGCCACCTTGCAGCTCCCAGCCACATGCTACCAGCATCTGTTTATTGAGCTCCCTTTTTTTTGCTCCTGAGGCATCAGCTAAGCCACAGGGTCGGGTTCTCCACCCTGGCTCCACAGATGCTTTTGCTTCCCAGTGCATTATCAGCTCACTGGCTCTTCAGGAATGACCCAAGTTTTGCATTTCCTCCCCCTACAAAACCTTACTTCAAGTAGCACACAAGCTCAAGGAACAAATGGCTTCCAGCAATGGATCAAGTAGGAGTTAAAACAAGGCTCTCAGTGCAACAAATGGAGCTGGGCACGTGGTTACGACTCACTGTTTTGATCGCCATGGCTGAATTTATGTAATGAATTTGCTGGTAGGCATCGCATGGTCAAGTTAGCAAAAGATCTGTCACTACCCTGAAAATTTTATTGTCTCTAATTGCAATTAAGTATATGCACAGAGGCATCATGAGAGCAGAGAGGACAGAAAGGGAAACTGCTACAGGGGGAAACGGCAAAGCTTTCAGCTTACACTAATGAGCTTAATTTAAGTATCCTTTTGTAAGTTTGCTCTAGGATTATGTGCGTAAATTTAGTTTTAAAATGAAGTCATCTTAAATGCAGAGACACATCTCAACTTCCCCAGATCCCAGGACACAAGACCTCCACTTGCTGGGTCCATGCCAGCCGTGCCCACAAGTGGCAGGGGCAAGGCGGCACCACTGTGTGCTCCCTCCCTGGTACAAAGGCCAAAGGGCCTTTATCTCCCCTAAAAAAAGGAGACAGACCTGAGTCTGTGCAAACACCCAAATGGACGTACCTTCCACGCCAGGAGTCTTCCACTGTTTCTGTGGAAAGACATGCACATGCATTTCTCACTCGTGTTTGCTGTTGGCTTTCTCAGCCCCATTTTGCATAGTTTCTTCTGGATTTGTGTGTATCTTGCTGAGTAGGACAGCCTGGTCCTGCTTGCTGGGGAAAGGGCAATAGATTATTCCCGAGATGCCTTTTGTTGTCCCCACAGTGAGGGCAGACAAAGGCATGACAGGGAGACAGAAGCTGATAACATCTTGGCACAGCTACCTGGCTTGTAAATCTAGTTTTCCACCAGCACAGACCAGTGTGTAGTGGTCGCAGCACCTCACCCATCCGCCTGCCAGGGAGCATCCTGGCAAGCACTGAAGCCAGAAGCTCATGCCATCCCCAAGCTCGTGGCTGGGGTTCAGCAGGTTTCAGGTCAGACCCAGGGGCACAAGGACTGTTCTAGCAACCCCTTTGTGTGGATGACCTTGTCTTTCCTGGGAGGGAATGGGGAAGAAGTGCACCCTCTGGCATTCAACTCTCTTCTGGGCACTAAGGAAGGTGGGGTTTAGCTCTTTGAGCTCTTCTGGTGGTCGGTTTCCATCTCTTCCAGAAGAAGGGTAATAAAGGCAACTCGGGGGAAAACCTCTAGTGCTCCCCCTGGGGTGCAACAAAGGCTGTGCTTCCCAGCCTGCACCGCCACCTCCTCTGCCGCTGTCAGCAGCCGTGGGAGGGAAAAACGGAGCTGGCCTTCTGCCTCTGGCTCATTTGCAGTCTATTGAAACATTAATTAATCTTCATGCCGTTGAGGATGGGGGGAAAAGGTGGGTTACTTCAACCTGCAATTAGCGTGTGATGTAGCTTGAGTGATGGCAGGGTAATCCTCAGGAAGAGGAAGAGCCAGTGGGAGTTTGGGAGGAGGAGGTGTAGGCCCTACTTGCTGCCAAGAGGCAGTTTTAGGGAGGCACGACCAGGGCTGTTCCCGGGGGACCCGTCCAGGCTGTGTGAGCATCCAGCATGCACAGGAGCAAGGGGCTGCCCATGCCCTAGCCCCTGCCGGGGGAGTTGACCCCCAGGTGAGGTGGCAGGGAGGCAGTAATGCGTTCAGCATCACTACCTGTCCAGGCATGACAGGGCTTGCCTGCGGAATGGAGAAACTATTTGCAGACTCCAGCATCTCTATCCACACTTTAACACTGTGGTGGCCTCATTTTCGGATGGATCCTTCAATGGCAACTACTCCCTTGCTCTGGGCTAAACCCTGGCAAGTGGCTACATGATCAGGGGTAAGAAGTTAAAGCCATCTCTATCATCATCAGGCTTTGTGGGATGTTTGCATCGTCACTAAGCCAGGTACGATCATGTATGGAGTGCAGCTCCACGAGCCCCTGAAGAGCTGCCCTGGGAGGAAAAAAGCCATCACAACCCAAAACTGCTTTTCTCCCTCTAGCAGGCACCATGTGTACAACAGCAGAGGTTGCGTAGTAACGGCAGCAGGAAGGCGTCAGCTGTGCCCTCCTCGCTCCTCGCAGAGCGCCGAGAAGAGCGAGGTACGTATTAGCAGCAAAACCGGGCTCTTAAACTCCCTAAACTTTCCCTTCTGCTTACCAGGGAGGAGCACGTAGCAATTTTAAAGTCGTACATCGCAGAGGCTGCTTTGTAGGGAACGGCTGGTTGTGCTTAATTGAACTGTTGTGTGAGCCAGGGGGATGGGGTGTTTGTAGGAAGAAGAAACTGGGGGAAAAGCTAAGATTTGGGGGGGGGGAGGAAGGGAGGCGACTCAGTATGTTGCCTAGAAAGCTCTTGGCACTTCAAAACCTTTCTTTGCTCTGTCTTGTGAAAGTCTGAATGAGCTTTTACTGGGGCTAAAAGTACTGGGAAACAATAGGGAGACAGGGAGTAGCCGGCAGCTGGAGGAGGAAGCGAGCCGAGCGATGACGAATGCCTTCCAGGCCCGTCCAGGCGCTGGGCACCCTTGTTCCCCCCGCAGGACGGATGTGCGGGCAAGCTGCTGGTCACCGGGGTTGGGTGGTGCAGCAGCACGGGGAAAGCCCAGGGAGGGTGACAGTCATGGCAGCAGCAAAACTCCAACGCGCCCACCCTCCATTGGTCTCACGGCTTCATTTCAAACAGCTTAGAGGAGAGGCCTTTATGCCCGTGAGGTGCAGCTAGTCTGCTCGTCAACGTGTTGCACTAATGAGGGAGACAGACTACGAGAGAAGATGCGTCACGGATAGGACTGGTGGAAGGGATGGAGAGGGGGGACATCCCAGGCCCTCCAAGCTGGCCCCTGTATGCAGCTGTCTGGCAAGCTGGAAGTCAGGGAGACCACTGAGGAATGGGTATTTTTTTTTGTTGTTCCCAGTTCAAACAGTTCCCAGTTCCGACCTCCCTGGGGCAGTACAAGGGGGGTCCTGTCTCCCCTGGCTGAGACCCCCCCCATGTTGCCTCTCCCCTGGGTGACCTGCATGCATCCCCACCATGCTCCGGGTCCCAGCATGGGGCAGGGGTTGCCCTCCCAGCCCAGGTGGGACACCTTCCCATTTAACGTTTGATCCTCACATCCCTTGCACAACCCCTCGCTACAGGGATTTCCCCATCTCCTGTCTTGTTTCCTGCGTATCCCAGTGCTCCAACTCTGGGGGGAGATAGGGGTGGACGAGAAAAGGGGGCAACAGAGGAGGGGGGAAAAGGGAAAGGGAGGAAAAAGAGGAGGAAAAGAGGGAAGTGGGGGAGGAGATGAAAAAGAGGGAAGAAATAGGGAAAGAGGAGGGAAAGGGAAGAAAAGGAAGGCAGAAGGGTGGAAAAGGAACAAAAGAGGGAAGGGGGAAAGAAGGGAGAAAGAGGAAAGGGAGAGAAAAGGGAAGTGAGGAGAGCACAGGAAGAAGAGGGAATGAAGGGAGAAAGAGGGGAGGAAGGGAAGAAAAAGAGGGAAGAAAGAGGGAAGGGGAGAAGGGAGAAAACGGAGAAAGGGAAAAGAACAGAGGCAAAAGAGGGATGTGGGGAGAGCACAGGAAAAAGAGAAGGGGAAGGTGAGAAAGGGAAAAGAAAGGAAAAAGAAGGAAGTGAGAAGAACACGGGAAATGAGGAAAGGAAGAGGCTATGGAGGAAACAGATGAAGGAGGAGAGGGGGGAAAGAAGGGAGGATGAAGAGAGGGAAAAGGGGGAAGGGGAAAAGAAGAGATGAAAAAGGGGGGAGAGAGGGAAGCAGGGAGAAGTCATGA
>NW_008795027.1:750320-788347 GCF_000699145.1 Aptenodytes forsteri | reverse complement strand
CCCTCCTTGGGAGGGGGGGGGGGGGGGGGGAGGAAAAACCCTTTTTTGATCTGAGGGAGATGAAACAGGAAAAAAAATACAGTAAGCAAACTCGGGAGGCGTTTGCTAAATTATGTAATTGGTTTCCTTTGCGCTGTTCTCTCACTTATTTCCACTGGTTTGGGTCGGCACTGATTTTTAACACCACGTGATTGAAGCCCCTTTATACCTGGGGCTGGGATGCGAACCCACTGAGGACGTGGCCCGTGATTTCCAACAGCGCTTTCCTTTGGGTTTGAAAGGGGAGAGGCCAAGTACATACATGAGCTCTGCTAACGCTGTACTCGGTGTCCTGGTTTCCTTCGTGTGTTTTAAGAGTACCTCAGCACCTCCCTCCTCTCGTGGCACTTCCTCTCCCCACGTGGATGAGGGATTTGTTGTGGATGAAACCTGATGTGTGCTCTGATACCGAGCTCGCCTCTGTGAAAAGCTTAGTTTGGGATACCCTTGGTTTTATGGTAGCAGGAGGTGACTGAGAGGGGGGAAGACAGTGATGAACTGCAGTTGGTAACGCCTGGTGTCTTGGGTTTTTTTCACCGTTCACATTCCAATGTGATAGCTCAGGAGATTTTTATTTTTTTTTTACAAATACCCTGTAGTCTGAGTCATGTTAGCAAAGCCAAGACACCAAGACGGCATTTTGTCACCTACTGGAGCACTGCCTTTAATACTATCCCTTGTAGACTCAGCCTAGAGCTCAGCTGTTGGCCTTGGCATATTTTTGTGCATGTTTATCTGGAGCTGCTCTGCAAGGTGCTGTGTTTACATCAGTTCAGAAGTGCAGTTTGACTGCAGAGCAAAAAAAATTCCTGCTTACCAGCTTCTCTGTACTTGGACTTGCCCAACCAGAGTGACCTTTCAAAGCTTGGATATCAAATCGTGGAGGAATGCTTCTCCCATCTGCCTAGCTTCCACCTCTCACATACAGACACGTGGCCAGCAGAATTTTTAATCTAAGCCCAGGCAGTTCTCACGCTCATCTTCCTCATTCACCCTCATTCTTTCAAAAATACCCTAATTTTAAGTATAGCTTGAGGTCCCACAATCAATCAGGTGTGCCACACTGGTAATACTCAGTGGCTGTGTGGCTCAGTAGTGCGATAGTGAGAGAGTGGCACCAGTGCCTCTAAAAAGCTCATTCTGGTTAAGCTCCCTTGGAGAGGGAAAGGAAGCAGCTTACTCTCGCACAAGCAGCCTTCAGATAGCAAGCTGTTGCCATATCTCTCCAGGATCCATGTGCTTTTTGCTTCTCGGAGGAGGGCCTTGCTAAGTCCCAGACAAAACCACTCCCAATGCTGCTGGCTCGTACTGGTGCTTGCAGCACGCTGGTGTTGGAAAAACACAACCTGTCCTCTTTGCACAGTGTAGCTTGTGGCTGAGAGCTGGGGGCATTGAAGAGGATTGTTGCTTTTCAGTCAATGAAAAGAATGTTTGATTTAATTTTTAATTTTTTTTTTTTTTTAATTTTCAGATCTTATCTCAACTTGGAGCTTGAGCTTGTGGCTGAGAGCTGGGGGCATTGAAGAGGATTGTTCAGTCAATGATGTTGGAAAAACACAACCTGTCCTCTTTGCACAGTGTAGCTTGTGGCTGAGAGCTGGGGGCATTGAAGAGGATTGTTGCTTTTCAGTCAATGAAAAGAATGTTTGATTTTTTAAAAAATTTTTTTTTTTTTTAATTTTCAGATCTTATCTCAACTGTCAAAATGGAGCTTGACATCCAGTGTGAGGAGATGAGCCCATCTAGATGGGCTGAACTTTTGTCCACAATGAAATCCTGCAAAACCATCAGGTAGTAACTAGTTGTGTATCATCTCTTCTAAGTAAGAACTGTTGTGTTTCTCTCCTGTGTTTTTCAGCTGCAGAACTGTTGACCTGTGACTTAGAAATTGCACAGTAACAGAAATGATTCTACCTATTTTTATCCAGAAAGTTAATTTAAAGGGGGCAAAATTTTTTCAACTACAGATAAACATCCTTTGGTGTGAAGTAATGCTGCCCTTGGCGTGCCATAGAACTCAGCTAGGTAATGTGGTTATCTAAACATTTGACCACTGTTTTGGTAATTCTGTCTTTCTCCCTCAAGAGAGGGAAGACGTCTCTCTGTGCTCATTAGGTTGCACACTTTCTGGGCTGCAGGTCAGATGCTGTCAAGTAACTGTTACTTAATGGTCATGCACAAGCCACATGCCATCAACTTTTAATTCTTCACTTGGCCTTCAAAAGTACTTGCTGTGTGTGTTGAGCAAACCAGTGTGAGGGAACCATCTCCTGGAGTGTAAGCTGTAGGACAGGGTTCAGAAGAGTTGCTTCTCCACTCCTCCCCCTCTTCTAGTTGGGAATTCACGCCCCATGGGCTGGCATCATCTTGCTTGGGCTGGAGAGGATGGGCTGCATCTAGCCAGTGATGGCTTGAAGGAGGTCAGGCAGGTTAAAGGTGGCTTGCTTTTGTTTTGCGAAGGAGCTTTTTGCAGGCAAGCTTCATGGGCCTGACCTTGACTTCCCAAGGTCTGCCATGGGTGGCAGAAGGCAGTGGGATGGTTGTCTCCTGGGCAGAGGCTGGGTTGCTCAAGACATAGTGGATGAGAGTAGCTGCAGCAGGGATTGTTAATTGGTGTTGAACACGATCCCATTGGGAGCCAAGTCTTCTTGCTCCCTTCTTCAGAGGGAGGGAAGGAGAAGCCTACTAGAGCCTCAGTTTTCATAGCGTTGTCTAAGGAGAAATGACCAGGCAACTTTTGGCAGTCCTGGCTGTGGCTGTACCTGGGGCTGTAGGGTTCTTCATGATACCTTCTTTTTGCCGCATGTCTTTTCTGCCTCCCTGTACACCTCCCTGCCTGTCCTGGGCTCCTGATCCTTTCCTTGGCTCTTCTTCCAATTCAGCTTCCCCCATCAATTTAGCAACAGCTAGAAAAATGCTGATGTCCAGTGAGAAAAGGCACTGCCACACTGCAAACTCGCAGTTCGTGTACTGAGAGTCACACCAGAGAGAGACGGTGCAGACCGGTGTGACTCACCTACACGAGATCAAACTGCCAATGGGTGTCTCTGGGGCTGGCTGAAGACTCAGCCTGGCTGGTCTCAGTGCAGAACCAGTCTGACAGCCTGTAAGCTGGTTAGATGTGGCTTCAGACACCAGGTGGTTTGTCACTATCAATGTTTAAATGAAGGTGCATCCTCCAGCTGAAGCCCTGCCAAGGGGGGAATGACTTGAGTCAATGTGCCTTCTTCTGCGCAGCACTGGGGGGGTGTCCATGGCTTGCAGAACTGCTGTCCAGCCCCTCCTGTACTGCAGCCCTGCAGAGAGAGAGCACGTCTTGGTTTGGGCCATGTATTGCCCAACAGGCCACACACATACTTATGGAGGCGTCCCAGGGACTGCAGAGGAGTAAATCGCCCACTTTGCTTTCACAGGGAATACTCCAGCTGGGGAGAACAGAGCAGTCCTGAGGACTAAAGTGCTCCTTCTCTCCTTCTCTTTCAGGCTGGATGACTGCAATCTCTCCAGCAGTAACTGTAAGGATCTCTCCTCCATCATCAATACGAATCCGTCCCTCACAGAGCTGAAGCTGAACAACAACGAACTGGGAGATGCAGGCATTGAATACCTGTGTAAAGGGTTGCTGATGCCAAGCTGTAGCTTACAGAAGTTATGGTAAAGCCCTGTTGATCGTCTTGCTCTAACATGCTTGCAGTCTACTGCAGGTGAAGTCATGAGACAAACTAGTATGTGATGGTAGTAAGAGCCATGCCGATGCATCTCAGCAATTACCTAGGTCAGATGGTTGGAAAACCCCAGAAGTTTTTATCTAAGTGGTATATTTATTGGAAGACTCCAGATCATCATCAGTCTGTCTTCTTTTGTCTGCCAGCACCGAGAGAAGGACAGGTAGAGTTTTCCCAGCCAAGCGAAGGCTTTCTGGAGACTTTCTTTAGAAGAGGTAGCAGATCTTCCCCTGGCCTAGGCAGTTGGATTATCTGTTTAGGCTGGTTTAAACAAAAGGATGACCACAGAGGGCCTCACTCTGCCATTAGCACATACCTGACATTTTCACAAATGCATTTTCAGAGGGCTCTTCTGCCAGTTGTAAGCACAGCATTTAGCGTCTGGTCCAATTTGCTCGCTCCTTTCTCTAGGAGCCAAGCAAAAGGGTGTTCTCATGAGCCTTGGCGTTTCAAGAGCTGTCAGTCTTTCTGCACTCTATCAGACTGGCTCTGCCTCAAGCCTGGTCTTCTCAGTTGGGCAGGGCCAGCTTGGTTCAAGACAGCATGTTTTGCAGAGGCACTAGCACCACATTATAGCATTAGTGGGCTTCCCTCAGCAACCCCTCAGCTGGTGCAGCAGCTTTAGTCAAAGCTGGTGGCTGCTGCCCCTGCTCCTCAGTGACCCTCAAAGAGATGCTATCTTGTCTGTCCAGCATCTCTTCTGCAGGGTACTGGAGTCCTCCAGCTTCTGATGTGGGTTTAGGATCTTCATGACACTACCTTGTAAAGATCATTTGCCTTTTAGATCAGATATGCCTGCTTCAAAGTCCTTGTGCTCCCTGCAATGAGGACTCACTGACAAATAGAGGGAAAGTTGACTGTGAAACTAATCAAACTGCAATTCTCTGATGGGCCTTCAAGAAATAACTGTGATACTCTGTACTGGAAGACTAACACAAGTAAAGTTTCAGAGAGTTTGTCCTAAGCTTCAAACTTCTCCAGATGCTCAAGTAACAGCCTGGATTAGACTGTTTCAGTTCTGTAGAAACATAATTGTCCATTTCTGGGGTTCTGGTAAGGTGCCTTAGGGAATAAAAGAGCAACCAAACCCAAGTCAAACTTGGTACCACCATGCACAACACCTCTCCATTGCCAGAAAGTCTTGTCCAATAACTCTAAACACCCCATAGCAATACCAGCACAGTTCCTACGCTACTTCTCCCAGCCTGAGTGCTGAAGGATGAGCTTCATAGATCCTTCTTGTAGTATACCATTAAAATTCTAAATGATATCCAGGGATTTAAGCCAAGTTGGACAAGATTTTTACTTTTAGCTACTCTGGATCACGTTTCCAGAGGGGACAAGAAATCATAAGATGCCATTGCTTTATCTCTAGGATAAGCCCCGTGATGATTAGAACACTTCTATAAAGCAGTTGCGGTGCTGCTTAATGTAGGCTGGATCCTTCTTCTGCTAGAAGTGCTATATGAGCGATTACACTGAAGGAAGCATGGCAGCTATTGTTCGTGCTACAGGTATAATACTAGCTGATAAAATATTTTGGCACACCTGTAAAATAGCAGTACTAACCTGGAGGTTAGGCTTTCTAGAGGGTTATACACTGTCAGTGTCATGGTGTCCTTTCCAAGCTCAAACCTCAGCAGATGCACCTCTCTGAGAATAGCCTCTGTAATTCTGGGGGTGCATTTCCCTCACCCCGGTTGCCTCTCTCCTTCAGGCTGCAAAACTGCAATCTGACGAGTGCCAGTTGTGAGACTCTTCGCTCTGTCCTCAGTGCACAGCCATCCCTGACAGAACTGCACGTAGGTGATAACAAACTGGGAACTGCTGGAGTGAAGGTGCTGTGTCAAGGGATGATGAACCCCAACTGTAAGCTGCAGAAGCTGCAGTAAGTAGTCACTGGGCTTGTTTTGTCATCAGACCGATCATGCTTGTCTTTCCCTTGAGACAAGCAGGAGTTTTGTTGCCAGATGTGGATTTCTTCATGTTTTATCTGAAACTGTGTCATGCTTACTCATGCTGGTAGGTCTCGTGGGTTTGTAAGAGCTGGGTGTTCCCATAGGCTTTGTTTAGCCCTCCTGGCAGTGGTGGCTATTAATGCAGCACCTCTCAGACACCCGGGGAAGGTCTGATTCTGCTGCACTTGGTCCTTGTTTTGTGACTTGTTTTATGACTGAGCAGGACCCAGGTCTATTTGCAGCCCCTAGCTCCTCCCGGGAAGGCTCAGTGGCGAGGCTGTGTGATGTGTTGCAATGCAAAACTCAGTCGTGTGTTCCAAGGCAGCCTGTGCATTGGTTTAATGGAGGACTAGTGTAAAAATGGGGTGTGTAATTAGTCTTGCTAGGGTCCCCTGCGGTCTAGTTTAAGAATTAATGCTTCCTGAAATGAGCAGGGAGGTGCTGTTAAAAACTTGTACGGTTATCTCTATTTTCATGCATTGTCTGGTCTCAACTCATGTTGGCATGTTTTCTGCCCTGGCTAACACACACTTGGCCCAGCTGATGTCTTGCGGGTAGTGGGACATGGTGAAGACGGTTGATTCTTCCCCGGGCTTCTTTTCTTCTCGCAGGCTGGAGTATTGTGAACTCACATCTGATATTGTGGAAGCTCTTAATGCTGCTCTGCAAAGCAAGCCTACCCTGAAGGAGCTCAGCCTGAGTAACAACACGCTGGGAGATACAGCTGTAAAGCAGCTGTGCCGGGGACTGGTGGAAGCAAGCTGCAACCTAGAGTTACTACAGTAAGGAAGAGCTGGTCATCTCTAACTGCAACTAGTCCTGCTGCTAGTCATACCATCCATAAGACAGGAAAAATTATTGTCAGGAATGCTTGAAATTTATGCCAAATTTTTTTGCTGGCTCAGATTTCTGTAACTGCAAACAAACGTCTGGGGCTTTCAGTTTTTGGGGTTTTCTGACCTTTTTTTAGCATGTGATTCTGCGCTCACTCTTATGCCTGTTGGTACAGTGTGAGCATGTACCCCAGGTTAAACCTGCAATTACAAGGGGTGACTGCTCGCCAGTATCTGAGAGCAGAGGAGCAATCGCTCTCAGTGGCTCCAGTTCTTACCCCTGAATTACCAGCCAGCTGAGTATATTCATTCAGATTCCTTTTTTGCTTCAAAACAGAGATGCTGGATTTGGCCTCATATCTGGGATAAAGCCCCTGAAGGGGTTTAGGGGAGAAGCACGATTCGTTTTATCTTGCCCCTGTGCTTCAGCAGGGGTTGGCTGCCAGGGACTCACTGTGTGATACAGCCAAAAGTTCCTCTTAAAAAGGACAGTCGATATAAAGGGGGAGTTTGGCAAAAACAATCCTTGTGTTAATGGATGTAAATGGCTGGGTCAGAGTAAAAGTGCCCTGCAGCCTCATGGAGTTGCAGGAGCGGTGTGTTGCCTCACCCAGAGCCTGTCTAGGATACCTGTATCGTCTCTGAGCCTTGCAGGGTCTAGCAATGCCCAGCTGAGCTGCACTGGTTTGCAGCAAGGAACCAGCCCATAGCCCCTTCTCAGTCTGAACTGGGGGTGTTGTGTATTTAACACAGTGGGTCTGGAGCAGCAACTCCAACTGTGCTTTTTTCTGCAGCCTGGAGAACTGTGGCATAACCAGCGATAGCTGTCGGGAGATTAGTGCTGTTCTCGGTAACAAGTCATCACTGATAGATCTCTCTGTGGGGGATAACAAGATCGGGGACTCTGGTCTGGCTCTGCTGTGCCAAGGACTGATGCATCCTAACTGCAAAATCCAGAAGCTATGGTAAGGGTAGGCAGAAGTTACTTAAATCCCTCTTGCAGCCTCTGAGCTATCTACTTTGTGCTGCTGGTTTGCTAAGCGGAAAGTTTCTCAGTTACACCCCCTAGTGAAATAAGGATGTCTCTACTGCAAATTAGTTACTTCTCAAAACTGGGTAGAGGACACCATGAACGAGCAGGACCACACTGAAATCACTTGGATCAAATTCTGGGGAGACGGTGAATGGAAATTTGTGATAGCATTGTCTTGGCTTCCTACTGAGTTATCTGTCTACTAGAATTGCATGTTCCTATTTCTTTTTTGTGTTACAAACAGAGCTTTTGGTGCAACGGATGGAAAGTAAGAAGAAAGATGTGTGGTATGATGCAGGAATGGGTTTTGTGAAGGATAGAAGAAAAAGAGATGATGTAACCAGAAATTCAGAATACTAAAATAGGACTTTGTTTTCTAATCTAAGTCATTCTTGGGGGAAAATAATATTTTGTTCTTCCCTGCAGGTTATGGGACTGTGATCTCACAAGTGCTAGTTGTAAAGATCTCTCCAGACTCATCAGTACAAAAGAGACCCTCACAGAGATCAGTCTGATAGACAATAACCTGAGAGACTCGGGGATGGAAATGCTGTGTCAGGCGCTCAAGGATCCCAAATCTAAACTACAGGAGCTATGGTAAGCTGCTGTCAAGTTTCACATACCCACTGCCTTCTTTGGAGACCTCACTGAAGAAAGATGTAGGTGAAGTAATGCCCACCAGATAGATCCTCAGTTGCGATGGTTCCACGAACAACTCATGCCAGTTGTTACCTAAAGGGTTTAGACTTACAGAGCTAAAGGGATTTGTATTTCTAAACTCGTAGCACTTTGAAGATCTGCCCCATAGTCGTCCTGTTATAAGCAACAGGAGACCAAGCATCACTTGCAGAGCTTCTGTCTAATATGTTTTATCATGCAACAAATGGCAGCTAAGAGACTTTCAAAGTTTGAAAAGCCTCATGTAATAGCAAAATGAGTGCTGTGATCAGATATCTCAGGTTCTCCACTGGGTCCAAGCTCTCTCACTGATGAGACAAAAGAAGGCTCTAATGACATAAACTGTTCTCAGCATCCTCTCTGCTGACAGCATTACCTTTTAGGCTGGGATGGTCTGGTATCACGTGGCTGGGAGAGGGAAAATTGTTCTTTCTCACAGAACTTGAACAAGTAGCACGTGAACTTTCCTACATTGCAAGTTCAGCTCCTGCCCCCAGCTGTGTTCTTCCCCTGCCCTGGTGGCCTGGGAGTTGATGAGGTGCCTCAAGAATGCATGGTGGAGCTGAGAGTGACTGTGAGAGCAGCATGCTTGTCTCTGATCATTCCTGTGCTTTATGGACAAGTGCCTTTCCTAGGTGCACACTCCGAGACAGACGTCCCAAATAGAAAGAGTGGGAGAGGTGCTGCTTAGAAAGGATTGAGCAGATGGGGGGTTGAGACGAGTACAGTGATTGTGGGAAGGCTTTGGTTCCTCTGTTCCCACTGTCCAGGCTCCTGTGAAGCAAATGTGAAGAAGTGAACAGTGTCTGATACTCTCTAGATCTCATATCACTTTTGCCTTGCAGGATTAGGGAGTGCGGTCTCACAACTGCTTGCTGCAAGGCTGTCAGCTCTGCTCTCAGCGTGAACAAGCACTTGAAAGTACTGCACATGGGCGAGAACAAGTTGGGAGATGCAGGTGTTGAACTCATGTGTGAAGGGCTGCTGCACCCTAACTGCAACATCCAGTCCCTATGGTAAGGTGCACCCTCAGAAGTCATCTTCTCCTTTGCTGTGTTACCCTTCTTGCTGTGTTACCCTTCCAAGAATGGCATGCAGACAGAGGAAGGTAGCAATAGATAGTAGCATGGTATTTTTTTGCTCACATGAAACAATTCACACCACAAACTGATGTTTAACTAGTCCACTAGCAAGTAAATGGAACCCACAAGTGCTTCCATGTATCCTGTCACTCATGGTCTCTTGCAAGTACAGGCTGTCACCCATGCAACGGTTCATTCATAGCTGTCCACAGGCACTCTGCCAGGTGCAGAACTGAAAGTTCACGGTGCAGTGTACCTTCAGGATCTAAAGCAAAGTGTGGAGAGGCTGGAGGGATTTTGCTTTGTTCTGTGAGCTGCTCGCTGTAGAGCTTCCTGTGCCCTTCTCTGAACTTGCCCACACGGCGTCTCTCAGGTGGGACACTGAGATGGAGGAACTGCTGGTCCAGGTCTGGCACGTTAATTCCCGTGCTTGCCAGTCGCAGTGCAAAGCCTGCCTGAATTCACCAGTTGCCTTCTGCTTTCCATAGTCTCTATGGGTGCCAGCACAAGTGCTGGTCCAGCCTCATCTGTAGGAGCAGGAGGCCAGCTGGAGCATCACCTTCAGCCCTGTGGTGGGACTCACCTTCCCCATCTGCTTGTTCCCTTCCCAGGCAGGCACCGAGCTCTGGACTGGTGTGGCTGTGGCCTGCGTGATGCTTGCGGCACCGTGCTTGTCTCCTCAGCATCATTTGACACAAGCCAGAGCTGTGCTCCGATGCCCAAAACTCAGTGAGTGGGTTGAGCAGATGAGTTGTGGGAGACATCAGTAAGACTTGAGGTCTCTGCCCAGAAAGATATGTTTGCTGACCAGTTAAAGCTACTTGGTTCTCAGCAGAGAGGCCTCAGTTGCCCTTTTTAAAGAGATGGTTGCAAGTCTCAAGTAATAAACTTTAGAGATCATTTATGATCAGTTTAAACCAAAGAGAAGATTATGCATGATGTTGAAGTTGGCAATATCTTCTTAGGGTTCTTTCTCCCCCTGTAGCCACACGCTGCTAAGCTTTAGGGAGGACTTTCAGGTGTTCAGCAGTCACCACAAGGATGGCTGTCTCTGTGGGAAGACCACGGACCAGCCCCTGCTGATGTCTTGGAGATGCCAGCCTAACGGGGATCTCTGGTCTGTGCTAGGGATGTCCGCGCCTGCTGCCCAAGTGTGGGCTGGTGGGCCGGTCTCTCGAGCCATCGCTCACTGCACTGGCCTCTCCCTCCTCTCCATCCTCTCCCTGCAGGCTGGGTAACTGCGATCTAACGGCAGCCTGCTGTGCAACCCTCGCCACCATCATGGCTACCAAGCAGTGCCTTACAGAGCTGGACCTGAGCTACAACTCTCTGGAAGATGAAGGCATCAGGAAGATCTGTGAAGCCTTGAGAAATCCCAGCTGCAATGTGCAGCAATTAATGTGAGATGTTTGTGGTCCTGCTTGCATTCCCCCTGGCAGGTGGTGAGCTCCAGTGAGCTGGGGGGGCTGCAGGGAGGGGGCTGTGAGCACCAACATGCTGGGAATTGCACCTGAGGGCAACTGGTGACCCAGGGGGGGTCAAATGCCATCTCCATGTTGCAAAACACTCCTTGTCCCTTCCAAGTGACGTGACCACAGTGCCTTGATCTGCTTTGGTCCACAGGGCCCAAGAACAAGGAGAAGGTGGTGCTGGGGAGAGAGTAATAGGGTCCTATGTTATAAGACATGTTTCTGGCTGTTGGGCCAGACTCTCCAACCTAGACAGGGCCCTTCCTGTTATGCGATCTTCCCATACCAGCCATTTGTGCATCTTTCTCTTTCCTTAACGGGAGGATGCTCACTAAACCGCTTGCCTTTTTGTTTGGGTGTAGTTTGTACGACATTTTCTGGAGTTCTGAAGTGGATGATGAACTGAGAGCCCTGGAAGAGTCCAAGCCTGAAGTGAAGATCATTTCTTGAGTGGTGACTGCCTGCAGAGCAACGTCAAAGCAACATCCTCTTCTTAATCTGAACTTTTTCATACATAAAGCTAATTAACTTAATAGAGAATTTGCTTGTACCAAAAATGTTTGTGGATTCCCTGAGTAGGTGTCTGGGGAGCTGATCATCCTTCTGTGCATCTCTGGA
The DNA here is from genome assembly GCF_000699145.1 of Aptenodytes forsteri. Classification (NCBI taxonomy): domain Eukaryota; kingdom Metazoa; phylum Chordata; class Aves; order Sphenisciformes; family Spheniscidae; genus Aptenodytes; species Aptenodytes forsteri. The sequence goes on along the minus strand of NW_008795027.1, from coordinate 776,912 downwards.
TGTACTAACTCCGAGGCTCGCGAAAGCGTCGTACATTTTCACTGCAGCATTACTATCCTTGAAATAAACAATTACTGGGCATCTTCTAGAAGTGGGTCTCTACCCTTTAGGAGCTCTTTAATCCTATAATCCTTTCTAACGCATTAGTTAGGCTTTAAAGAGAGCTCCTTTCCAAAGGCAGGAGGCGAACTACCTACTGTATTATTACTGGGTGGTGTTTTTGCCAGGTCTCTGGGGAAGGCTCTCCAAAAAAACAAATGTTTTTTAATCTAAAATGGAGCTCTCCTCTGCCTTTCCCTAGAAGAGTTCTTGGAAAAGCAGTGGTGGCCAAGGCACTAAAGAAAGAAATGAGCAGCTTAACACTTCAAAATTGGTGTCCCTTGAAAAGTGGTTTTCCTACAAACAAAAGATGCTGTGTGCATTTCTGCTAGTACGGGAAATGATTAAATGGTTTGATGTGTTTGGCAAGAGTGGTTCTACAGGAGTCTATTTGCAGATAATTAAATACTTCATTTTCATACTTAGAAAAATAAGCTATATCTGTATATTTCTCCTTTAAGACCAATCTATCACTTCTGAACTACAATACTACTAAATACCTTGTTTTACATGTTTGCTTTTGGCAAGTTCCTAGCTGAAGCACGTCAGAAGATCTTAGTTAAAGCCTTAGGTGGACAGCAAGCCTAGAAGACATTCCTCTGGTTTCAGGGGACACTGACTGGGTTTTCTTGCCCAGAGTTTTAATAAACCTTGTTCCAAGGGAAAATGCAGCTGTTGCACACCTAAAACACAGAAGAATGAATGTAGCTTTAAAAATGTAGGAGACAAACCTGGCGTTGCCCTGGGGTGGCCTTGCAGGAGGAATGTCAAAAAAATTCTGTTCCCCAGCATCTCTCTTCCTAGAGCAGTCACTTCGTGTTTTGTTCACTTGCAAATCCTGCCTGGGCACCCAAGTTAAAGGTGTCCTCCAGGCTTTGGCTTGTGATGCTCACACGTTCATCCTGTAGAAGCTGTAACTGGCTTTTCTTTGACTTAAGGAAAGCTTTGCCCTAAGCATAGTTTCTACAGTAGCCTTCACAAATCTCAAATGGTGCTTGAGAAGTAGCTTACTTGTGTCTTCAAGCAGGTGTGAAGGATAGGATTTGTTTTTTCCTCAACACATGTCTCTCTCGAGGCTGCCCAAAATGCTAAAAAACCACTCCTTTTTGCTTCAAGAGCTATTTGGTCTTCTCCATCGAGGGCAGAAGCAGTTTTTCTGTTTAGAAACCTATGCATCCTGAGGGGCTCTTAAATAGGCTTTTCACATTCATGGTCTCTCCTGGACTTGGCATGCACAGGCTCATTTCAAGCTGGGGGAGAAGATAGGGCTGAAGACGGGCAAGAGCACGTGTAGGGAGAGCCACAAAAATCAGGCATCTGGCTGGGCGTAAAGACAGCACTCTAAAAATTTAAGCAAATATTAGAAGTGGATTTCTGAGGGTACCTGGTGTGGTGGATAGAAGAAGATGTCTGAGAGGGAAGCAGAGGTGCTCCTGGGCTGCTCCCAAAGCAGGTTGTAGTCAGGCAGGTTGAAGGTGAGATAATTTGCAGGCAAATCCTCTCTTGGCCCCGTCTAGCCAGCAGGATGGGCTGAGGACTGTGTCAACTAAAGTCAAACCTGGGCCAAACTACCCTGCAGGCAGCACCTGCGCATTGGCAGGATGTGTTGCCTGCAGCATCCCCCGTGTTGGCTACCCAGGGGGTGGCACTCTCCCCTCGCACTGCAGCGCAGGACACGGCTGCTGCTGGCCTCCAGCGCTGTGATGCCTGGAAAATGCCTCTTCTTCCTCCACTGCAGGCAGAGGAGCACTGAGATGGGTCTGCCACCATAGCCCCACCACAGGCATCCAGCCTCTGATGGCGCGCTCCTACCTGGGGATAAACCCCATGCCTGCCTTGGTTCCCAGAGTGATTTTGCATTCCCTGCAAAAACACAAACAGGGTTTGGAAAGGTCTCTGCAGCACATGCCACTTACCCAGTTACCAGCTTCAGCAAGAAAAACCACAGGAGCCATATTTTGCCATTTCAATGAGCTTGGAGCGTCTCAGGCCAGGGCAGCCCGGCAGAGCTCTCCAGGTCCACCCAGGATGGGGAGGAAGCTATGCACTCAGACCATGTGCTGTGCTTTAGGACAACGTCAAGTCTTGTGCTTGGCTCTAAAAAACAGATATAAATCCTGGGATCAAGAAGCAAGCCACTAGCAAGAGATACTTGTGCTCATAAACAAGACTCAAGCAAGGATTTGTATTCCTAAAAACTCATCTGTTTTTATTCATCTATTAGTTGGTCCAACTCACTTCCCTGACAAACCTTGTCACAACCGTGAACTTGGGAAAGTTGAAAGATAAATTTGCTCCTGCATTTTAGATGTGTGGGTCTTCACCATTTTAAGCTAAAAGGAGTAGGCAGTAATTGAGTCATAAACTTTCATGTGGACTAGATAATTAGGCTGGCAGTTAAAGCCTTGCTCATACCAAGTTCACAGCTGGAGCACTCAGCAGCTCTTGGGATGTCACAGTCACATTCTGGTTCTCAGTCAGGGCAAATGGTTGGACCCACTGTACCGGTGGTTTGCAAATACTGACTTTCTACTAGCAAGGGTTGAGTTTCACCTAGTATAATAAAGCTTAAAGATAAAATTATGCGGCCAAAATAGAAGGTTAAGAAATCCAGGTATGACTTTCAGTTTTAAGCAAATACTAGATGCTTAAAAAACATGCCCCTTGAGATGAAATAGCAGAGAACTTAAATCCAGAAAGAGCAGGTTTGTATTTTAAATCTCAGTAACAGCAACAGTGGTTTAGAGGGTGTTAAAACTTCAGGTTTCTGCTAGTAGGTTAGGATTCTGCAATAAACTTAATTTTTCACTCATCACGGCATATGATCTCGAGCAGGGAGGTCACAGTGTTCCAGTTAACATTGCCAGAAGCAGTTAAGCAAACATTACTGGCCTTGCGAACAGGTTATACCCCAACTAAACCTGCTACTTGCTTAGAGCGTAATGTCACGGCTGCCCTGGCATCCCTGACTGCTGTCTTGCTGCCTGGGCTTTTCGGGAAGGAGCTCCAGCACAGCAAGGCCCCAGGCACCACCTCCAAATAATACAGATGCTAACAGCAATTTCAGTGCTCCAGCTGAATCTGAAAGGGGAGATCAAGCCAACTGTGTTTGAAGAGTTAACTACAGTGCCCCCCTTTCTTTGAAAACAGTGCTCTTGGGAGTCACTCCCAATCTTCTACTAAAATAGTCTGAAAGGGAGTTACTTCTTGCCCGAATTATCCTTTTGCACAGAAAATTATGATTTTTCATTGTCATTTCCAACAGCTCTTCCTTTCTGAGTGATTAGTTCCTCAGTCACCTGTTCCTCCCCACCACCTCCTTTTCATTTAATCTCTTTTACCAATGGGGAAAATACACACTGACAAAAAAACCCCCAAAACTAAGGGGAAAAGTCCCTCTCTCCGTAAAGCAGGAAGAGTTTTGACCTACTTTAACCATTTCCCTGCTCACAGCTGCAAACAAACCATGGACATCTTGCATTTCTCCTCTTGGGGCACAGCATCACAGCCCCCTCCTTCCTCGCTTCTCCTACTCGTCTGATACCCACACCATGCATGCTAGCCAGTCAAATGCATTCCCAGGTTGGCAAGAGCTTACAAATTGACAGCTTTATGAATATGTGAGGTTGCTCTTGCCTCTCTCAGCTAAAGCCAGCTGCATCCACCAAGGGAGGAAATGCAGCCCCCAGCAGGAGGAAGAAACGCACTGGGTCAGATGCCTGCATGGATGAATAAGCCCTTCCAAGCTAGAGGGCAAATCGGTGGCACATGGCATTTAGGACCATGTAGCTGGGGGGATGGAAATTTTAAGCGGACAATATTGTGTCACGGCCTATCTCGTTTGCAATTAAAGGCACGTGTGCAGTGGGAGAGGTGAATTGTTGGCAATTCCTCAAGCCCTTGAAGATGTTCAGAGCAGACACTCAAAAAAAGTCCTAAGATGGGCTGCCCTGCTCTCAGGCTGGCACAGAGCAGCCCATAATATCCACAGAGAGAAATAAAGGACCAGCACTGCTGTTGTTTGCACATGGACCCTACAAGCAACTCATGCAAATCCTCCAGTGCTGCTCACTGTTTCCTACCTCACTGGTAATTATCACATCCCAAGAATGACAACGTGTCATCAGGACAGTGCACAGACCCAAAGTATCCTGCAAAGCCAGCACTTCCTACCCTAACTTACTTCTTTACACCATATATATTGTTTTTGCCTTGTTTCACACTTCACTTTTAGATGCTTAGTTCAGACCCTAATTATGCTTTTGCAGATGATTAAAGCACCTCTGCTTCTGGGTACAGAAATACTCCCCAGGCCATATTGTAATTGTCTAGGAAACACTGCCTGCCTGCCATGACTTCTAGGTGTAGCTTAGCTAATTGAGCTCCTTGTAACTGGGTTAGATGCATCAGCTCATTTCTAATGTGCAGTAACCGCAAATCAAGTAGTGAGGCTGCACTTGGAAATAATTAGAATATAAAGCACCAAAGAGTTTTCTCTGTGGCACCTCTCACAAAGAGGGGAAAAAAAGACTGTTTTGTTCGTCCCTGATTGCAGTGGGGGGGTGCTGCTTTCTTCACAGCAGGCTCCCAGGGGATCCATTCCCCTTCTGTGCCACAGCATGCAAAGCAAATCTAAATTAGACATGCTACATGACATGCAGCCATGTCTCCTAACTACAGCAGGATCAAAGATAACTATAATCCCAGTGAGGTGGGTTAGAGTCAGCTAATGAATTCTCTGGGGAAAAATCTGTCCGGATTTGGATGGCTTGATAGCAAGCAAGCAGAGCTCCCAGGGCTGGAGAGACAGAATGGGAGTGATCCAAGGCTTCTCAGGGAAAATCATTGAAGCCCAGGTGGGGTAAGGAGTGAAAACCAGATGAGCAAGGAAGGAAAGCACTGGAGGATGGTGTTCTGCCTCCTTTCTCACCTCCCTCCACAGATCTTGGCCCTGTAATCTCCATGTAACTTAGCACCATCTTCTGAAAGAGAGAACCACTCCTGCTTTTCAGATGGCTCATTGCCTCTAAGTGCTTAAAGCATCTTTAGGCTCCTGGATTTTATGCCTGGCAGCCCTGGAAGGGTGTGGGATGGCATTGGCACAGCTGAAACTATGGATCTAGCTCCAGTAGTGTGTGCAAAGACTTCCCATTCACTGCTGGCATCCAGCTGCAACAGCCCCAGCCCCAACATCCGCAGGACATTGTGAGACTGCAAGAGTTAATGTCTCAAGCATTGTGGTAAAACAAGCCAAGGTCTGCATAGCAGTGACAAACCTTAAATGAGAGGCCAGGTGTCGTGGTTTAACCTCAGTCGGCAACTGAGCACCACGCAGCCGCTCGCTCACTCCCCCCCCGGTGGGATGGGGGAGAGAATCGGAAGGGTAAAAGTGAGAAAACTCGTGGGTTGAGATAAAGACAGTTTAATAGGTAAAGCAAAAGCCGCGCACGCAAGCAAAGCAAAACAAGGAATTCATTCACTACTTCCCATCGGCAGGCAGGTGTTCAGCCATCTCCAGGAAAGCAGGGCTCCATCACGCGTAATGGTTACTTGGGAAGACAAATGCCATCACTCCAAACGTCCCCCCCTTCCTTCTTCTTCCCCCAGCTTTATATGCTGAGTGGGAAGCTGAAAAGTCCTTGACTAGTGTAAGCACTACCTAGCAACAACTAAAACATCGGTGTGTTATCAACATTGTTCTCACCCTAAATCCAAAACACAGCACTGTACCAGCTACTAGGAAGGAAATTAACTCTATCTCTGCCAAAACCAGGACACCAGGTAACTCAGGACGCAGAGGATGTGCCGGAGGGTGCACAGTTCCATGTTCTGATAGGCCCGGCATGACAACGCACCATGTATGGCCTGAGGTCATACAGAGTTTATTTGAGGAAGGGGCTTATGACCACCCCCGCCAATGGTGCCTGCACAAAGGATCAGGAGCTACATAACTCCCCAAGAGGCGGGGACTAGACTATAAAAGGCACAACTCCAAGGAGCCATGCACACACCCATCACCGGAGGCTTGCCATGTCCATCATTGTCATCGCGGGATCCAAGGGTGGTGATATCTCTCTCTCTCTCTCTCTCTTTCCTTTTCTTCTCTTTCCTTTTCTTCTTATAAATGCCTCAATAGAATCCACGCCGCCTATTATTACGCTTTCCAAGTTTAAGTTGCATGCTCCATAAATAAAGCATTTAATTGATCACCTGGTGTGGTTTCACCTTAATTTAGCCCAAGGGAATCACGAAACCGCTACAACCCCCTGAGTCACACAGTCTGGGTTGTAACAGACATACTTGTAAAAAAAAAGAGATCCTATTGCTTTGGATAGAGAAAGAAGAGTTGTTGTAACAACTGCATAGCAAAAGCAGATGAAAAGCACGTACTCTTAGCCCAGTTATCCTGTGCTTTTTAGGGGCTTGCAGAGCTGGGAGGACTTCACATACCAATATGGGCTGGTTTCACCAAGAGCAGCAAGGGGTTATAAATGGTCTCCTACAAGCGTCTAGAAGCTCAGCCTTTTTCCTTCGTGTCCTGCCCAGTGCCTGCTGGGCCTCTCCTGGGAGCTGCAAGGGAGCTCGGTGTGGAGCAGCTCTCACTGCGACCCTGACAGCCGGACTTTCCAAACAGGCACCCAAAACACCAGCCCTCTGCAGCTTTGCTGGAGTTAATTAAGCAGCAGCCTCTCCACCACATTCTTACCCACGTACGCCCTGTTCTGAGCTGGCTTCATCAATATTGGCTCCTGTCTTGCTGAGCAGGGTAGTAACTTGTTTTTCTAGCACAGCAAACCAATCTCTTACCACGTCAGTGGCAGCATGGTGCACGTATGCTCTCAGAGGGGTCCCAAGAACCTGCTTTTACACTGTTTCTGAAGGTATGATTTTTGTTTAAGTTGCCCAGTGTTGAGTTAGGCACCTGGGAGGAACTGGGAAGGGGATCCTCTTGGTTTTGCAGGGAAATACAATGATGTCCCCAGCCTGTGGGACCCTGGCAGGGCTGTTGGTGCTCTAGTAGGGTAGCCAAACTCCTTCTGGGGTTGCCTCTCATGGGGCTGCAGCACGTTTGGACAGGGTCTTGGGAAAAGAGGAAAAGGGTGAGATTTTTCTCTTACTGGCAGAGTTGCAAATATATGTGTGCAGGAGTGCCTGGTCTGCTGTAGGCTGTCATTCACAGCCTGGTTTAGGGGATGGGGCCATGGGGAGGACAGGGAGATGCACGTGCAGTGTCAAGCGTGTCCTGCCCCTGTTGTGTGACAGCAGAGAGGTTGCTCACATTAGTGTGGTCTGGCTCACTTAGCGATGCTGGGGCAGCAGCTGTCTTTATACCAGACCTATTGCTAAGGGGAAGCTGACTTTAACCAAGGTCCATGAGTGCTGGGCTAGGCATGATGGTTAGGGAGGCATTCAAATGCACTGTGTGCTCTTATTTAAATATCTATCTGCTATGTAATTCAGATGCAGGTTCTTAAAAGTAACTTCTCTCAGGTGAATGACAGCGAGTTAACGAGTTTATTTGAAAATGTGAGTGTCCACTGCCCACACAGAGAACTCAGTGATGGTTAACAATGTTAGGAGGCTTTTCTAGGACAAGCCAGTCAGTGCATGGGTCTCCTGTCCCTCCCTTGCTCACTCATGCCCTTACAAGGGAGCAGGCAAGACTCCTCTGCCTTCAGAATGTTATCGCAGGAGGATGTCAGGGTCTAGTTGGTAACACCAAGGTGTCCTTGGCTCACAGATTCTCCAAAATCCCCCCATCCTGATGACAGCCCGCTCTGCACTGGCAGAAATGTGCTGTTCCCCTCACTGATGCGATGGTACCCTCGGCTCAACTACTATTTCCCTTCCCCAAGACAGACATCCAATACTTCAACCTCCCTGCTGTTGTGTGAGCTGAGAGCATGCCCAAGGATCACAGATGTATGAGGCTTTGGGCAGCTGTCTGTACCGGTGGCTTTGTACCTGCTGGGTGAGCATAGAGTCATTATGGGCACTTGTGTCTATGGGCAAAATCTGGCTATGTTCTTTGCCTGGAGGTTTTGGGGGTCTGCTAAGCCTGCTAGTGGAAGGAGGCTCAGATTCATAAGCACAAGTGTAAGGACTAGTCAGCACAGGAGGAGGTGGTGTTGTAAGGCCCCCTCCTAGGGAGAAGCTTTGCTAGTCTAAAGATAGTATCGCATTGCAGGTTAGTAGTGAGTTAAATTTCTTGGGCAGTTTTAAAGGTTCCTCTTAGTCCCATTTTTTTCAGGAAGCAAATTATTGGGAAATGTTTATTTATACTGAGATTTAGGTCTCACACACAGAAGGGTATTTCTGTCAGTCACCTCCTGTTCTTTGCTATTGCTTCATTCCAGCAGTGATTGCTGGTGGTATGTTTTGCAGTGCTCCAGCAGTTGCATGGGGTTCTGCACCAAAGGATAACACAGTCAGTGATGAGAAATCATAGAAGGAAATACCTGATATGAACATCAGCTTGTTCTGAGGGGAAGAAATAATGAATATTCAGGGCTTCTGTGCAGGAAGTTTGACTAAACTGATTTCTGCTTTAAAGCTTGTTTTGGGATGCATAAACCAGCAGCAATTTCTTGGAACAGCTCTTATTCGAAGCTGGGCACTGTTTCTTGGCTGCTCTTGTTTGGTAGAGGTGGGTAAAATGTTTGCTTCCCTGCCAAGATTAGTGTTTTAATCTCACCTTAAGCAATCAAAAAAGACAGCAAGTGCTATTCCCTACCAGAGCTTTACTGCGAAAGGGTGTAAAGGCATGGATGGGAAGGGCTGCTCATACACGAGCTCCCCATCCCTTCTCCTTTCCGGTTGGATTCAGTCCTCTCCTGAAAAGGGTGATAAAGCTCTTAAGGGATCCTTATCCTGAGGGCACTGTGCAAATCCCTTCCTCCAGTCCTCATTTTGATTACTCAGGCTAAGCAAGGATGAAAGACTATGCCAAGCCATAGTCCAACAGACCACCATTCATCTTGGAGCAAAGCAACAGACAGAAGCCTAAACTAAGCTGCTGCTTCTTCCTAGGACTGTCAGGTTCCTTCCAGGGGCAGATGACAAACTCTCCAGATCCCTTTCTCCAAATTTCCAGAGACCTTCCCTTGTATCCCGTTACAGAGACCCATCAGGCTCTCACACCTGCCCAACAGATCAACAAGTGGGCACCCCAATCCTGCTTCTCCCTGTCTCTCATCCTTTTCCCAGTGTCTCCTTTGCCTGCCTTAGACCTCCCAGAGTTGCTCTACAAACTACAGCTTCCGAGTGTCTTGCTGCCTGAACAGGTCTGCAAATGAGTGGCTTTTTACTGCAGGCACAGTTGAAAGGAAGGCACCAAAATCTCCTTATTTGATGAAGCTGTCTGCCAAGCCAAGAGTTTCATGACTACTGGCCAGCACACTTCTCATCAGCACAGTAAGCAAGTCAAGCTAGTGAACTCCCAGATGCCAATGTCATCACAGCAACCCAGCCAGTCAGGTGCTGATCCCATAACCATGCAAAGGGTTTTCTTTGGATCAAACCCAACAAGTCAGATACAGTGAACCAGACTTGGCCCTTTGTAGTACAATCTCATGGTTGCAGGGAAGAGCAGGATAAGGCTCAGGGAAAGGGAACAAAGTTGGGAAGAGATCTGGAGCAACTTCTGTAGGAGTAATGACTGGCTGAGCTAGGACTACACAGCCTGGCAAAGGGTGGCTGAGGGAGAGGAGAGAGGTCTGACATCAGGACTGTCTGGAGAGGGTGAACAGAAAACAACTCTCTGCTGTTCTCTTTCCAGTTCAGGATCTAGGCAATGACAAATTAAACAATCATGTGAGAAGTCAGCTAACTAAAGGAGATGATAGTTCTTGTGTTGGGTGGGAGAACTTCTTGGTAGAGGATACTGTGGCAGCTAGCATGTGACAAAGCTTAAAAAGGCAATTGGATGAATAAATGAAAAAAAAAATCCACTGAGCCTTATTAGATGCAAGTAAGGCCCTTAGCTGCATACTGCAGGAGGAACATTTTGGGGGCAAGTATCACTGGGTGCTTACCCGGTCTTATACTGTCCCCAAGCATCTGCTGTCAGGCATTGTCAGAAGGCAATGAGCAGAAGGGCAAGTAACAGGGGGGTTGGACTAGATGACCTTTAGAGGTCCCTTCCAACCCAAACTATTTTATGGTTCTATAACAGCGCTTGTGAAGCAGTGATATATGGAGGGCAAGGAAGCAGGCTGAAAAAAAATTTGCAGGAAAATCACAGGTGCATCACATTTCTAGTGGCCTTTCATCTGGGAAGACCATAAGCTGCTGTGGACAAAAGCAGATGCCTGTCTGTGTGGCAATGATGACAACAGATCTGTGATAATGTGGTACTGATCCTGTCAGCACAAGCATAGGTAAATAACATTACTGACAAGTCCCTACAAGGGCAACAAGACTAATTCTGTACATATGGGTCTGAGCTGCAGTTTGTCTATGTATACAGACCTTTCCCTGCTTGGCTCATACAACGTGGAGAGGCAATACTAGCAATGCTGAGCCCTTCCTTCTCTCTCTCTCAGAGGAACAAGACATGATACAGAAAAGCTCTGTCATGCTCGACTTGCACAGCTTACAGATGCCCTTTTCCAATACCTGGAAGTATGGAATCTTGGCATTAGCCATCCTCTTGCTCCTGGTGGCCCTGACTATCTTATCTTGCCAGATGTGTCAGCTCCAGAAACGCAACAGGGCTGGGAAAAGTAAGTATTGGGCAACAGTGCTCAGCAGCCACTGGGAGCCTGCGTTTCTGTTACCCTTTCTCTCAACAAGCATCTTCCACCCTGGACCAAATACAGGAGCTGAGCAACGTCCTCAGCTTTTATGGTTCCAGCCGCCACCATTTCTGTCATAGTCACTCTGTGGCAAGCTGTGTGTCCAAGATCTCCATTACCTGATCCGAGGCAGGTAAGGGAGCAGGTTCCTCTTGTTAAAATGAAGTTGGCTCTGTGTGCAAGAAGACAAGATGTGGGAAACTGGGGCAGGTCACCTCTCCTGGTTGTTACCTGCAAGGGGAAGAAACAAGGCACACACTACAGGATCCCACAAGCACATCCTGCCCATACAGTCGTTGGGCAACTCATACAGCCTCACTACAAGCCAGCTGCTCCTTCACTGGGCCAGACACATAAGCACGGCTTCCTCTGTCCTCTCCAGCTCAACTGTTATCTCATGCCCCAGGTGATGCCAGGCTCGCCAACTCTTCCTTGCTGTCCACAGTTCTTCCCAGCCTCCTGTCACCCAGCCTCAGCAACCCCACTCTGCTTGGATGGCTTTTACAAAAGGAAAAAAAAACAACTCTCCCAGCTGCTTCTTCCTCCTCTTCCCTTCTCAGCTGTGCAAGGTCACAAGCCATGACCACGGCTCGCCCCACTTCTCTCATCCAGAAACATCTGGCCCAAGTGCCATCTGAGCACAGCTTGCTAGACTGCTCCAAGATGCATTTTTATTGTAAGCAGGTCGCAAGGCTGTCCCAGAAAGTCTAAACCATACAGTATTCACACCAGGTGGTCAGTGCCATACCTGTATGATGGCAATGTTAACACTGGACCCTTCAGCAGGTCCCACTAATAAAGTCTTCCTGGTGACAACACTGTCCATGCGGAAAGAGAGATTGAGTGAGGCCAGCCCCAGGTGTTGGGGGAAGAAACACTTCCCACTGAACTGGGATCTTTCCCAGCTAGACTAACCCTTCCCTCCAGGACAGGGCTATGCACAAACTAAAGCCAGTGTAAGTGTAAGACCATGTGACAGCAATGTCTTCATCCACTGCACTAATTTTTGGGGTACCCTATGTAAACGTTGTGCTTTCCAGAGAAAGGGTCCTCAGGGGTTTTTAAACTCTGGGCTCTCTAAAGACTTTCACAAACTACCAAATAAAAATCCCACTCCAAGACTCTCATCATCATCTCCAAATGTCATCATCTCCAAGCTGGATGGCACTTACTCAGCTTTTCTTTATTCCCACAGAGAAGAGGTGCCACAGCGAAGGCTGGTTTAGGAAAAAGGCAGAGAATGGCGTTTGGGGGAAAAAACCGCCACCTCTTCTGCATGACACCGCTAAGCAGAGCAATACAGATATCAAGGCAAGTACACAGATGCTAGGACAAAGTCAAGAGCCATCCTCATTTTCAGAAATCCCACAGGGTCAAGTGATGGACTGACTGACAGTCCAGTAGAAAACAAGATCCAAAAAACCTGTGTCAAGAAAACATACAAAGAAAGAGACTCTCCGGCTGAAAGGAATGGAGGGAGAAGCAAAGTAGAATAGAATAGAACAGAATAGAATAGAACAGAATACAATACAATACAATACAATACACTCTATATAAAATAAAATATGCTCTTCCACTTAAACAGAAACTCTTCACGTGTGGTAACAGGGCCACGTGTGCACCAGGGCCACACATCCACTCATCCCTGTTTCCCTGGCAGGACTAGACAGTCACAGAGACACACAACAGGGAAAGGGGGAGCAAAGCACTGATGCATCAGGTCAGCAGTCAGCCCCACCGCTATGATTTTACAGGTATTGCAATCCACCCACAGCACCTGTGCACTCAGTTCTCATCCTCCATTGCCCCTCAGCCTCCCAGAGGGTACTAGAACTAGCTTGAGTAAGTTCTGGATGGCAAATTCAGATTTTGACCTCTTATAAATAGGGCTGCTGGGATGCTTCAACTCTTCAGGCCACAAGCAAAACACAGCAGATGATAGGTATCACAGTGTGTGACAGGGACCTTTGCTCTGTTTCCAGGTGCATTAAGGAGAGTTGCAGAGCTTATGAAGTCCATTGCTGAGGGATATGAAAACATTGGCAGAGCAATTCCTGGGTAAACTGTTGCAAAACATCTCCTCTCACTTGATCAAAAGTTTGACTTCTACTTGCTTCTCCTTGCTTCTCCTTTATCCGTCTCTTAAATTTTTACTGAAAAAGAAGCAATTGCAAACCTTTCCCATCCCCTCTCCCTCCCCCATGATTGAAGGGACCCAGTTTCTTCTCCACCTCCAGCCTGTGTCTCTGTTACTGGATGTGGTTTCCAGTAAAATGAATTCCTCAAGTTCCTGGTGACCTTCCCGCAGCTGGCCAGGGCTCACTGCGAGAGGAGGAAGCCCAGGCATGCAGCCCTGCTGCATAGCGCCGTGGCAGGGGGAGAGCTGGCTCAGCAACAGGAGAGAGGAGCCAGCACCAAAATACCACCAGCAGCTGCTAAGTACAAAATGGCTATTAGAGGGTTGCAGCTGCTCCTCTCTAATTAAGAGAAAAGCCAATGCCAGAAAGAAAAGCACAGTGAGAGGGGGGTAAAAAGGCTGAAAGAGAGCCTGTCCTGCATGACCAGGGCGAGGAAAGCAGCTGCTTTGGTGTGCTTGCTCTCCCTGTTGCAGCACAGCTGTTGGACTCTGCTATGCATTTCACTCACTGTCCAGCCTGAGCTTACATACGGCTCCTGAGCGAGGCCAGGCTCTTTCCAGCTCTTTCTTCCCCATGGTCTGAACCAGGACTAGATGCTTGCACTATGCCAGAGAGCCAACCTGCCAGGACGGGGGAGCACATGGGACGCTGGCGCTACCACACAAGCCCTCACAGGTCCCCTGGCTCTACTGCAAAGGCACCAGGTCTAAACACACCTTCTCTTCCTGCCATTGTAGGAACAGGAGGGAAGTTCAACACTACCAGGCTGTAAAAGACCCATCTCTCTCTTTTCCTCTTGTCCTCAATTTGCTAATGTGGAGGTGTTATGAACCGAGCTGGACGAGCTGTGCACCTGCATTATTGTGGTCGGTCATGAGCGGTGTTCCCCAGGACTCAGTTTTGGGGCCGGTCTTGTTCAATATCTTTATCAATGACCTGGATGAGGGAATCGAGTGCACCCTCAGTAAGTTTGCAGACGACACCAAGTTGGGCGGGAGTGAGGGTAGGAATGCTCTTCAGAGGGACCTGGACAGGCTGGATCGATGGGCCGAGGCCAATTGCATGAGATTCAACAAGGCCAAGTGCCGGGTCCTGCACTTCAGCCACAACAACCCCATGCAATGCTACAGGCTTGGGGAAGAGTGGCTGGAAAGCTGCCTGGCGGAAAAGGACCTGGGGGTGCTGGTTGACAGCCGGCTGAACATGAGCCGGCAGTGTGCCCAGGCAGCCAAGAAGGCCAATGGCATCCTGGCCTGTATCAGAAATAGTGTGGCCAGCAGGAGTAGGGAAGTGATCGTGCCCCTGTACTCGGCCCTGGTGAGGCCGCACCTCGAATACTGTGTTCAGTTTTGGGCCCCTCACTACAAGAAGGACATCGAGGTGCTGGAGCGTGTCCAGAGAAGGGCAACGAAGCTGGTGAGGGGTCTGGAGAACAAGTCTTATGAGGAGCAGCTGAGGGAACTGGGGTTGTTTAGCCTGCAGAAAAGGAGGCTCAGGGGAGACCTTATCGCTCTCTACAACTACCTGACAGGAGGTTGTAGCGAGGTGGGTGTCCATCTCTTCTCCCAAGTAACTAGCGATAGGACGAGAGGAAATGGCCTCAAGTTGCGCCAGGGGAGGATTAGATTGGACATGAGGAAAAATTTCGTTACTGAAAGAGTGGTTAAACATTGGAACAGGCTGCCCAGGGAAGTGGTTGAGTCACCATCCCTGGAAGTATTTAAAAGACTTGTAGATGAGGCGCTTAGGGACATGGTTTAGTGGGTGGTGGTGTTGGGTTGACGGTTGGACTCAATGATCTTAGAGGTCTTTTCCAGCCTTAATGATTCTATGATTCTATCTCCTCCTCCAGCAAGATCGAGGACCTCAGCAGCTTGAGGTCCTGCCCCGCTCCCAGGGCACGCTGAAGTTCTTCCTCCTCTACCACAGAGAGTGATGTGAGCTGCTTTTGACTGGCCTGGAGGCCCGGGGGCTGCCTAGCCACGGGTGTGCTGAGTCTGCTGTCCGGGTCTGACTGCTGAGGCAGGTCCTGTCCCACATCCCCAGGCTCCAGTGTGTGGAACTGCAGCAGGCCAGCCTTTGGGGACCACTTCGTCTGCTCCCTGCAGGATGCCGAGGTGGAGAAGAGCACACTGAAGCTGGAGGTGAGAAGGGATGCTGGCTCAGTAGACATAAAGAAGGGTGCCTTGACCAGAGAAGAAATGTGTAATGGCTTCTGGAGATGTCTTCTTCTCTTACCCCTCTGAGGAACATAGAGGGGATTAGTCACCAGGTCCTCTCAAAGTACAGCCAGCTGGGAGGTTGGTCCTTTGGCAACAGGAATAAGACCAAGATTGCCAATTAGTAATCAGCAGCCAGAAGGGTCAGAAAGCCTAGAACCCCTAAAACACTTTAGCTTTCAAGGGGGTGCCCTATTAATTTCTTGGGCATTTTATTTTTGCGCTTTGCAGTATTGATCTGGGGGGGGATTTGATTTCCCTGAAATCTGTGTTTCCGGGTGCTCTGTGTTCTCCCATCCTTTGCCACAGGCATTCCCTGTGGAAATGTGCTTGGATGCACAGTCCTGCAGCAGGATGCGGCATAGAAACTGAGGCCTGGGGTAAATGCATGGTGCTGCAGTGAGTGAGCTGAGGGCTATCATACAGTTCAGGGAGAGCAGAGCTAGCTCTAACAGAGATAACATGGTGAGCAGAAGCAGCCTACAACTACTGTTAGCCTCTTTTCCCTAACTCTTTGTTACTCTCGCTTGGCTGCTTCTGACTTGCCTCATTTAGAGCTAGTTTGGGTCTAGCTGCAGATGTAACACTGCAGATGTACCTGTGAATGCCCAGGGATTTTAAATGTACACCATGCCTTGGCAACAGATAGCTGTGAAACATCCTCTAGACTGGGATGGCTTTGAAATGCGTGCTGAGGGGACAGCAGTGAAGGCATTACTGGTGAAATCCACAGCAGACAGGTCATTTTCCAACCAACCATTCCCTGCAAATGATCTGCAGACACCACGAGCCAGCAGTAAGGAAGGGCATGAAACTGAAGTCTTTGTACTTTGAACCCCTTGCCACATTATACGAAGGTGCCCAGGAGCTCAGCTGGAGGCAGAGGGAAGTGGATCACCCAGAAATCTGGAGTTGCACTAACAGCAAGATAAAGACAAACCAGTATTGCAGAGTTGGTACAAACTCAGAGATCTCGAGATGTTAGCTAGAGATGTGACCAACCAGGGATAGATGGCTTTCCTGGGGGCATGTAATCCTTTAATGGTCTCTGGCAGGTTTTGCTCCCTCCCAGGAGCAGCCAGCAATTGCTATTTCAAAAGACATCAGTGGACTAGATGGCTTGTAGGTCTGAAGCTGAATGGTGATTCCCACGTGTTGCTACAGATCTCATGTTCCTTGACAAGTCTCCAGTTGCACATTACTTCAAACCCCTTTGATTCGGCCATTAAGTTTTCCTGTGGTAGCAAGCAGCAAAGCCAGGAAGCTTAGACCAGAAGTGGGAAATGGCTGCATGCTCGAGAGCCACATGCTGGAGAAACAGCTGTGGAGGGGGGACACAAAGAGGGGACTGAAGCCATGTCCGAGCACATGCAGTGACGGCCCCAAGCTTCCATGAAGCAAATGTGGGCAGCTGGCAGAGGACATACCCTTGTGCAAGGGGATTTCAGCACCCACCCACTCCTCTGGCCAGCCCTTGCAGGGACCAAACCTTGCATGGAGGAAGGGCAGGAGTCAGCAAGATCAGAGGGGCCATGGCCTTCACACAGCCTGTTTAAGCTGGTCTGAGAAAGGGGACAGGGTGAGGTAATGCCACTTGATGTTCCAGTAGGCAGATGTCCAAGAGCAGGAGGGTGTTAGCAGAGGTCGAAGCTAGCAGAAGAGTTTTTTCAGGTGATATCACTGAAAGAATGGTATTCTGAATTTTACTCCTTGGCATGGACCTTCTTTGCTATCATGACAGCCCAATCCTGACTGTCCCAAAAGCCCATGGGTGAGAATGGAAACACATGAAAACAGGCCCTAAAGGCAGGTAGCTCCCCTTGAATGAGGTTCAGCTGTGATCTGTGTGGATGCACTTGTGGCATAGCTCCATCCTGCACCTCAGTCCCATGGATAGGCTTTTTCCCTCTCTCCCACAGGTTCAATGGTTTGACCAATACTCCAGAAATGCTGTGCTGGGGGAATTCAGGGTCACCCTGAGTGAGCTAAAGGCCTCCCAAATCTTGTTTTGATGTGAAGAGCTGCAGAAGACTACAAAGGTGATGACTCTATCACATGGCCTTGCCCTGTGTGCCCATACAGTAGCCAGGGAGCTGCATGTCAATACAGCCGTCCCTTCATTTTATTCATGAAAAATCCCCACCCTGCATCCTTGGGGACCATCTGTGTGATATTCATGGTAGCAGATCCCTTCTGCTCCCAGCACACTTCTCAGGTAGGATCTGCAGGAAGACAGGGCTTTACAGGGATGGAGAACCTGAAAAATTAACTGTTTGTAAGAAACATCTATTCATTCCTTATACAAGGGAAGTTGATGTAAAATGTGAGCAACATTAATTTAATTCCAGACCTAACTCTCATAGTACCCTAACATGGCAAAGTCTACAGCCTGTGGGGCTTCCTGTGGCCCTCTGGAAAAAAATACCATGGCGCCTTAAGAATTAGTACTTTAGTACCATAAAATTAGCACAGATGCACGTGGGTGTAGTCTGTACCATACTACCTCATGCAGTCATGTTTGATTGGACTCAGCTCAACTCAGAAGACACCCTTACAACCAGGTTATCCAGACACAGGAGAACAGGAGCTCTTCCATTCCTCCCTAGGGGAAAGGGAAACTGCCACACCGAACAAATGAAGAGCGGATGCTGGCAATTGTTAAAAAGTTAAAAAGCTAAAATTCAGTCTCAAGGAAAACACTGAAGAGCAGGATATGGCCAGCATGCTATGGTGGCCCTGCAGTCTCTGTTTCTGAGGTCCCAAAAGCACACTCATGAACTGCAGGAAGGTTGATGTGTGGCCTTGATGCCTGCAGACGTTGTTGCACTGGATGTCTGCTCACCACATACCCATATGCCTTTCACAGGACATTGTAGGAAAAGTGCTTGTGTTGCTAAAGTGCCTTCCCATCTCTCAGAGGATAGAGGTTGGGCTGCTCAAGGCAAAAACTACATCCCCTCAAAGCACTGCAGATAAGAGTAAGGGTTTTATATCTGCTATTGTTGCTGCTCCAGTCTTTATTCTGCTGCCTGATACCTTTATCTTACCCACCCAGAGGGATGGGGAGGTGTTGGAGAGAAAGGTCCTTTGCATGCCCATTGCACCCCGACAAGCACTGATGAATCAGACCACAAGTCTGTCTAGCCTAGTGACTGTCTCTGACAGAGGACAAAGTAGTATGGAAAGAAGACAGGTGTAAGTGATACTCACCCTGCTTCTTCCAATTCATGGCTTAGAGATTTCTTGAACTGTGGTTGGCTTCTGTGTATTTAGAAATCCCCAATGGATTTCCCCTCCCTGCACTCCTTCAGTCTCCCCTTGAGCCCATGCTAACATTTAGCATCCACAGCACCCTGTGGCAGGGACTTCCACACCAAACTACACTTCTGTGAAGAACCACCTTCCCTTGGTAGCGTTGACCTTGCTGCCTCCATCTGCTGGTCACAAGAAAGCTGCCGCACTGCCGTGAGCTGGTGCACAGCCCCCAGCTTATTTCAGCAAGGTGGCCATCTGGTATTAGATCCCATGAGTTTTGACATGGGAGTTGCTTTTGTTGGCTCATCACACCAATGAAACGCCCAGCTACTTCTCTCAGGCAATGCCTTCCACTCCTCTTCCTTCTATCACAGGACTTGAATCCCATTTCTCTGCTCTGCAGAAACCTGAAGACCAAACTTCATCAGTCCTGTTGCCCTCAGTATAGAGCCCATTGGTTTTTCCTCTTGAGGATGCCCTGGGGTGGGGGCAGTGCAGAGATGCTACAGTGCTCCTTGGGTATGTAACCAGAGCATCAACTATCATCCTTCAGCCTCCACTGATGACATGGCCCTCTGAGGCCACAGACACTTGAAAGCAGCCTTAGAGATGCTCTGCATTGCAGATAAGCTCTAGACAGCTCCCTACCCTGAGGAGGCTGAGGTGGAGCAACCTTTTTCTCCCGTAACCCAACATTTGATGCACAACACAATAATGCTTCAAATTTTGGGCCCTTGTCTTATGTGGGTTTCCCCCCTACACCATCCAGCTAGTTGGAGGAATGGAGGGAGGGGAAGATCCAGCCATTTTCCTTCTGTAGTGCTCAGCACGTAAACAGTGAAAAGTAGGCAGCCCTTTTGCTTGCCTCACTTTATGTCCTGGTCTCCCTCTTAGTTCTATGTCCAAGGTTTCCCCTTGGGACTGGCAGAAGCACAGCAGACTTAGAATTCTTGAGCTGGTCTGTCCTGGGCTGAACTCTTCCCACAGCCTTAAATGCTGTAGCACTGTTTTCCATTTTGCTAATTAAATACAGGCAAAGCAATTGCAAAGGCTCTTCTCTGTTGTTTCTTTCTGAGCTTTGCTGCAGGTGTTGGATTTAGCATAAGCACTTACAGGGCTAATAGGAGTAAATCCTTTCCTCCATCACCCTGTCTCTGCTAACTTCAGAGCCTGTTCCACAACTACAGAGACTACTCTGAGGTAGTCCTTGTTAAATCATGCTCTACTATGATGGGATGGTGAGGTCCTACTAGGTCCTACTAGCTATGTACCTACCAAGATGTGACTGCCTTGGCCAAGTGGTCTGATTTGCAGCAGTACTGGAGTCAGCACAAGCTTTGTTACTATCTTTGAGAAATGTGGCTGGAGAAGGGCTGGAGCTGGAGCTGCCTCCCCACCCTCCTCCTCCCCACTCCAGCTGGATCTAACAACTCAAGTGTTTCCTGCACCCTGAAGCGGGGAGTTTAATATACCTGCTGACATTTTTACTGCAGTTAATTCTAATGAATTTGGATATTCTTGCTGTCCATATCCATTTAGTCTTTTTCTGAAAGAATTTTCCTTCGGAAATTCCTGGGGCATGTTCATTGCAAGTCGTAGGGGAAAATAAATTAAAGAAAAAAAGATTTTTGACAGCTTAAAATTTCCTTTCACCAGTCTCCCTGTCCTGGTCTGATAAGAGAGACCCATTTGTCATTACCTATACTCCCAGCATGTCTTCTGACTGATTTCCCAGGCTTTCAAAGTGGCAAATTCCATCACATAAGAGCCATCCTCTGCCTCACCTGCAGGCAGGTGTGGGTTAGAACTCCAGTTTTCCTTTGTTTTACATTTTTTTCTTAGTGGCACTGCTTAAAATCCTGTCCCCCTGCCCCAGTCACAAGACATGTAAGGTCCCACCTACGGAGAAATCTATTAAATGCGTGGATGGGTTTTGCATAGAATACAACCAAAAAAAAAAGTTATTTAGGTCACAAAGGCTTATGTTGGTGTGGGAAGCAAGTGAAAGGAGGCCAGTATAAAAGGGGAGGGAGGAGGAGGTGCTGGTGTTGAAATGGATGCTTCTGCAGCCATCCCCACCTTTGCACAGCTCCTCTCGTGTTTGCTTGCCCTACAAAATGTCTTGGGTTGCAACACAGACCTGACTCCCTGGTCCTGTGAAGACAGGAAGGATGAAGCTTGGAGGAGGAAGGCTGGAGGAAGGCTGCGATGCACTGCAGGCTGGCGGCGATGTTCGAGTTGGGATGAGGTGTCCCAGAGAGGCCAGTTTTCAACTATCTGAGGTGCAAAGCCCAGGCAGGGTGGTGGGAGTGGATGACGACTCAGGGGTGCTTGCAGGAGGTGGACAGGATGGTGGCTCCTGGGTGGTGGAAGCTCTCCAGGTAAACAGCATCGCAGAGCTTCAAGGAGATAACAGAAAGGAGTCGCTGTTTTTGTCATCCTCTGTCCTCCCCTCCCTGCAGAGGCCAAGCGTGGTTTGGTTGGCTTTGGGATCTCCTTCCTTTCATCCATGACCATCTTCAGCCCTTCCAGACTTTGATCTCCAAAGTTGTCCAGACACAGCAGCAGCAGCAGCAGCATCCCTTTCCTGACACAGGATGCCTATCGCCCTGACTGCTACCACACCTGGGGCAGAGGCTTTCTCTGGCCTCTTTGGGGTCGCGCCGTTCACTCATGTCTTCTACAGTGGACAATTTTCCTCTCCCAAACACCGTATATTGAATTTCACTTGAAGTCGATCAGGCCCTTCGCTGTGCTGCCTTTGTATGAGAGCACATGGGCAACAGGTCTGACTCCAGATGGAGCCAAGCAATGCTGAGTTGAAGAAAAAGGTGGCTTATAAATAAATACATAGTATTTATATATAAATATATATATGGTAATATATGTTAATAAATAAATAAGTACAAAATATTTAAATTAATAGCATGTACAGGAGTACAGACAGGTAGGAAATTAGCTGTGCAAATCCTACCAGAAAAATATCACTAGAGCAATGTGCTTTCAAACCACAGATCCATAACCTTCATTTCCTTCTCATGCAGATTTCCCCATCTCAAGGTAAACTTGTGGAGAAGAAGCCAGCCTGTAGCTTACAGGTGAACATGCTGCTCAGGAGACAGTTATTCCACCCTCAATATAATAAGTCAGTGTGTTTATACAGTTAAACTATTAAGATAATTTTACTCCTCAAACTCTCCAAGCTTCTCTAATTAGCCTCCGGCAACTTTAGGTTTGGGGCTATTAACATGAATTGGAGATTCATTTCTGTGCAATTGCTTGTCCTGGTTGTGGGCTGTGTTCAACTGGTTTGGATGTGCCTGGGATAGCTCTGAAAGTTAACTGCAGGCTCAAGTCCTTACACAGCTTCTCCTGCTTACCTGTAGTAACTACAGGCAATGGTGTTCTTTAGATTGTAAAGCAGAATGCCCTACTGAAGTAGCAGAAAAAGTTTTGGTGACCCACTGGAGAGTCCCGGGAAACACCCAGTGACTGGGAACAGCCCGAAGGCGGCACCAATACAGAATAGAAATGCAAAGGCTCTTGCATGTGATCTGGGTGGCTTCAGCGAGAGGTCTTAATTACCTGGGATTATTCCTTGTTTTTTCCAGGGTTTGTGCTTCCTCTTCTTAGTTCCCCTCCCAGTTTCGTAGTGCCAGGCTCTCATGCAGGTACCAGCAGATTTGCATCAAATCAACGCGTAGCTGCTTTGCTGGAGCCAGGTTGGTTTAGTGCAGCACAGGATCAGGCCCAGAGGGCCCAGTGCAAGTTTAGCCTGGGACCAGCAGCAGCCCCCAGCATCACTGGGGTTTCTCCACGCAGGCATCATGCACTGCAGTGAAGACAAGCTCTCCCCTACACACAGCTGGGATGGAGGGGCTGAAGAAGGGGGATTTCTCTCCTTGAGCCCAGAGGATTTTGCACTTGAGATCAGCCACATCAGGCACGTGGTTGCGGACACAGAGCTGCAGCTCGCTCGCATTGCACGGTGGAGTGGAAGGGGGCAGATGGGGAATCAGGATGTGGTCCTCCCCGCCATGTGTAGCTCCTGTAGTGCCTGTGGGACACGCTTTGTTTTTCTGTTATAAACAGGCCTGGAGGCACCTTCTTTAATTAATGTTTGGGTAGCGCTAGCAAAACACCATGTAAATGGACTTGAAGCAATACGTCCGGTTCAAGCACACTCCGACACCAAAGTACTCGGGTCCCGTCTGGTCTACACTCAGAGCCGGACAGGTTAGACCTCCCCAGACTATGGCAGATCTCAGATTCAGCTCTGGAGACAAATTTTGGGGCCCAATCAGTTCAGCATTTACTTTCAAGTCCCCTAAGCCACAGTTTCCAGTGCTATGCTGCCATTTAGCTGGTGGGAAGGACTCTGAAGACAGGCTGTGCCACTGAACGCTTTGAGAGCTCTGGCATCCAAGTCTTGGTCCCAGTCAGGAGAGTCTGCAACCAAGTCTTGGCTGGTGGGAGCAAAAATTCAGATGATCACAAATTTGCCCCCATTGAACAGCACCTTCCTTCAGCCGCTGGCCAGGCAAAAATAATTTCAGAGGTGCTGGCAGCCAGCCCTGAGCACATGTGTGCAGGGGTGAGCAGCCTCTGATTGGCTCAGCTTGTTAATCTGCCCACACATGCCACGTCTCTCCTCTCCAGGAGCTCCCAGCTGCTTTGGTGTCTGGCAAACCTCCCATGTCCACCCTTCCCTCCCTCCTCCTCTCTAAGCACCTGCTTTCTGCAGCAAGGGAGGGAGCAGACCCCTGCCTCTCCCCTTCCCTGCCAGCCCAATCTTCATGCAGTGCAAGTCCCACTCCCCAGACATGTCTCCCCAGTTGAAAGCAAGAGACTAAAGGGAGCTGCCCCAAGCATGCACCATGCATCTCCCCTGCCATTCCCATGCTCCCCGCACTGCTGGACCTTTGCTAGCCCTCTCGTGCTGTCCCACCAAGACCCCAGTCATTCACGACTGTGCTCCTCGCACCCCACATGGGCTCTTTGGGTGAGCAAAAGCCACCCAAAAGCTCACCCAAATGTGAGCCTTTCATCCCCTGCCTGCAGCAGCCAGCCTGGCGGCAACAATCCCTGCCTGTGGCCCCCAGCTGGCCCTCCTGGGGTCCCCTCCTCCTGTCCTGTGCAGCTGCGTCCTTGGGGACAGTGGCAGCTGCTGGGTGGGGGAGTGGGGATCTTGCAAAGTGCCAATTTGTGATGGGCTGTCATGGGAAGGAGCCAAAAATGCTGAGACTCACCCCGCTTGCCTGCCTCCAGACCCCCAGCTACCCACCCTGGCAGGGGTGGGCATCTTCAGGAGCAGTTCAAACCTCCTGAGGGCCGAGCCAGACCTGGATGGTGCCTGTCCCTTGCTGTTGACTGGAAAAATCAAATCTAGGATGATGCTAATCCTAGTGATTGAGCATCATTGTGATAATGTTCTGGTGCAACTGTGTTTGCTGGTGAGGCTAAACAGCCCACCCACCTTTCCCCTCCTTCCTCCCCTCCCTGCATGCTAGTGGTTGCTGCTAGTAAAACCAGTAGCCATGGCTTCTCTGGAAAAAACAAACATGTGATTGTTCCTAATCTGGCATGGCCAAAGCAGTCCTGATAAGAACAATCCCTTGTCGGGAGTGTTCATGATGACCATGGACAGAAGATGCTGCCTCTGCTGACCCTCGCCAGCAGCGCCAATGGAGCCCCACTCCTTCAGAAATCCCAAGGATCTTGCCCAAACCTTGCCTCCAGCACGCAGGACCTGATGCTGGCCAACACCTCCCACCCAAACTGGAGTCCCAGGGCAAGATTAAACCACCACATCCATTAGGAGGTCAAAAGAAGAGAGTCAGAAAGTGCCCCTGCCCATGCCTGCCCACACCCAGCCGCATACCCCCATACATCACTCACACGCTCTGCACTGGGATATGATCCCTTTGGGAGCTCCTCCACGTATTTTAGGATTTTTCTGTGCTTGCAAGGACAGAAGTAGTGTGCACTTGGGCCAGCTCCATGACTGCTTCCTCATCTGATGTCACTCCACTGCCATGTGGTCCTCATCCAGCTTCATCAGGCAGTGGTGGTCAACTGCCCCTGTCCGGGCAAGCAAAGCAGGGGGTTGTACCAGCAGCCAGCAGTGAGGAATTGTGCTTCCTTCCCCCTGTATTTACCCCACACAAACAAAATGAAAAAATGTGTTTAAAAGGGACCCAGCAGGGGACCAGGCAGCATCTCTGTGTCACTGTATCAGCTCTCGCAGGGCCCACAGCAGCATCACCAAGATGACAGCTGTCCGAAGGAGGAGCAGTCAGTCCCCCACGAGAGCAGAACAGCAGCATCAGCCTGACCCATGAGCCTCCAAGGTCTGCTTGGCTATAGATAAGCATCCACTTCCCACACACCACTTATCTCCTTTTCCAAGGCTCTCATCACTGAATCTAAGTGGCTTCATGACTGATTTAACTTTTCCAAAAAACTAGCTGGGAGGCGAATGTTATCTCATGCAAAAGATAAGGGCACATTGACCAAAATCACACAGAAAGCCTGTTGTAAAAGAAGTGAGAGAATTTAAACCTGTGGAGCCCTGGTTTTGCTCGTTAGTCGCAGACAGGCTTTACTTCACATGGGAGTGCAGCTGAACCCCCATACAAGCCATTTCTCACCTAGGAGCCTGTAAGGAGACCATCTTGTCTAACCACCCCATGGCTGAGGCAGAAATGAGAAGATGAAGGTTGCTACCTGGTAGTAGTGTAATGTTTGCAATTCTGGGTTAAAATGAGGCTTTTAAAAAAACCCAGGAGGTTGGGAGAGTGGAGGGGGGATAAAAGGCAATTGCATCCTTTGGAGAAACAGAAGTCTGTGTTTCTTACACCTCTGGGATTTGGTGCACGGGCCAAAGGCAATGTATTTGATCTACCTTGCTTTGTCTGTAGCCCCATCTCCCTGTATACCCACCAGTGTGAAAGCTGATGAAAGCTGAGGCTCAGCTTTTCCCTGCTGAGAATCTGCTCGTGCCTCATGAGCATCCCCCTGTGAGCTGAGCCTGGCTTTTGGTCCCAGCAGGCGCAAGGATCTCGCACTCACTCCCAGCAGCTTCCTTTTCCGGCTGACGCAGGGGAAGCCCAGCGACTCATGACCGCTGGCATCCTTCCAGCTGCCTCTGCTTGGGACTTTCTGGCTGCAGGGAGCACGGTGGAGGTCGGACAACAAATACAACATATCCTCTGTCCAGAGGGGAGGAATTCCTGACCCGAATGCATGCACCATCCAGCTTCTGGCTTGAGCAATATCTCGCTGTGGTCGCAATGGTGATAACAATGTGGCAGGAAAAACTACGCTGGAAACAAGGTGCATGTGTCGGGGATGAGGTGGGGAGAGAAAGAAGCAGTGTAAGCAAAAGGAGGAAATGTTACAGCAAGCCAAATGAGACTCCAGGGAGAGGTCTCCTTCAGGTACCAGTGATCCAGCCAAGCACAGATTTCAATTTCTTCTTTGAAGAGAAATAAAGACACTGGTTTGCTCAGCCCATGGCCCAAGAAGCCTTGGGAATGAACACTTCTGTTGCCCTCTCCTGGAGCCAGCCCTGGTCCTACGGGGATAGTTTTGCCATCCAAACACAGATGGGCAAGAGCAAGAGAAAAAATTAAACCTGCTGTGTGCTTTTTCATGCCCCAGCAGTTGAAGACCTAATCTATGTCAGGGGTATACCTGCTGTGGCATAGACTCATCCACAGCCACAGTCACCTCAGAAGTAAACCTGCTCCAACATGGCCTTACCCATGGCTGCAGTCCCTCCAGGGGCGTACCTGCTCTGTTGTGGGCTTATCCATGGCCACATGCTTTGAGGTGCTCCAGTATGACCTCATTCATACACAGCCACTGATGCTTCAAGGTGTACCTGCTGCAGCATGGACTTATCCACAGCCACAGATGCTTCGAGGTGTACCTTCTCCAGCATGGACTTATCCTTGGGCCACAGTCCTTTCAGAGGTATACCTGCTGCAGCACAGACATAACCATGGCCACAGACACTTCAAGATATACCTGCTCTGGTGTGGACTTATCCACAGCCACAGACACTTCGGGGTGTCCTGCTCC
>NW_008795027.1:722849-749471 GCF_000699145.1 Aptenodytes forsteri | reverse complement strand
GTTCAGCCATCCCCAGGAAAGCAGGGCTCCATCATGCTTAATGGTTACTTGGGAAGACAAACACCATCACTCCGAAAGTCTCCCCCTTCCTTCCTCTTCCCCCAGCTTTATATGCTGAGCATGACGTCATATGGTGTGGAATATCCCTTTGATCAGTTGGGGTCAGCTGTCCCAGCTGTGTCTCCTCCCAACTTCTTGTGCACCCACAGCATACTCACTGGTGGGGTGGGGTGAGAAGCAGAAAAGGTCTTGACTTTGTGTAAGCACTGCTCAGCAATAACAAAAGCATCCCTGTATTATCAACACTGTTTTCAGCACAAATCCAAAACACAGCCCCATACTAGCTACCATAAAGAAAATTAACTCTGTCCCAGCCAAAACCAGCACAGACTTCTTAAAGGCACCTTAATTTCCCCCAAAGCTTGACTACACCCCAGAAAACTCAAGCCTCATTGAAGTGGCAAGTTTGGGCATCCAAACCCCACAACTCTCGTTTTTAAGCAGCTGGCACAGACACAAAAGACATCTGTGGTCCAGGCAGCCTATTTTTGTAATGTCTTTTTAATAGTATAGAGCCTTGCTAGTCCATAAAGGGAGGCCTAGACATACACCATGGAACTGGCTGGGGCTCCGGCCCCAATGCACTGGGAAGATAACCCAGCATTTAGCTTCAAAGCAGAGTGTTGGCTTGGGGACAGCCCCTTGTGGTCTCCAGACAATTACAGCACTATGAACCAAAAATAGCAGCTCTGCCCTTGCCACAGCAACTCCGTGGGCAGTGCAGGTGCAGAGGGGAAAAGAGCCAAATTTAGCCAACTTTGTGAACCGAATGACACCGTGGGAGAAACCAAAGTTTCTCACCCGTGGGACAGGTTTGGGTTACATGGGCAGAGCTCCATGGGGTAGTTTGCACTTTGCACACAGTGTACACTGCTGGGCATGGGGCTTCCACTGGATTCACTCTTCCCCACTCCCACTCCAGCAGCTCAGCAACCCTAATGCCTGTTGAATTTCTCTTATTCTCACTCAAAAGAAGCCTGCAAATGTTTCTCAGAGCCTTATCTCCAAGGGCAGCAATCTAACACTTTTTTTTTAAGTTAAACAAGACTGACAGCTGGAAAAATATGTTTAAGTGAGCATTAAGAGGTATGGATAAGAAGAGTCCTGGAATGAATTCAGCTGGTGCAGACTGCAGCATGCCCTGCATGTACACAGGGTTCATGCTATATGAGCAGCTGTGGATGGGAAGCAAACCCCTCCAGCCCTAGAGTGTGAAATACTTTGAGAGAGCAGCTAGTCCAAAAATCCATTCCCTGCAGCTCAGAGACGAACTAGCCAGTGGGACATATTCCAAAGCATTCACTTAATAGTACATGAGCTTTTTAACTAGAATAAATCTCTGCTTGTAAACTAAAAAAACCCACAGTGGTTCTGTGTTTGTACCGCTGTTTAGCAGTACAGCAACCAGCCAGAGCCTGGGCAGCAGAAAGCCTTCAAGGAGACAGAGCAATGCCATTTCTTCTGGATTTCCCCTTCCAGCAAATCCTCCCTAGGAAAATCCCTCTGGGAAAGGGAGATCTCAGTCTCTAACTCCATTCTGACCTTCCCAGCATCCATTTTGACAATGTTGCTTCAAGATTAGTCCTAAATTCACCCTTTAATTTCACACGGGCTACCAAGGAAACCCATTAGGTGATGGCTTTGCCTCTCTTCTGATCAGGGCCAGACTTCTTTTCGGAAGTGCTAAATCTCTCTGAGATTTACCCCCCTTTACAATATTTTATAAAATCAGGTCATCTATCACCAGAACTCCCAGTTTTTAAAAACAAGGAGAAAGGCTTCACCCATTCTCCCTAACCAGGAACGAAATGGGAAAACATGCTCCCCAGAAGACATCATCAAAACAGAGAAAAATTGTTTCCCTGAAGCATTTGGATAATGGAGAAATGTTTCAAAAGCCCTTCCATGCCTAAGGAGTTTCTAAAACACAAACCAAAATAAAATCCAGCTGACCAGACGCCAAATTCAGACTATCTAGTATTCTGCCCAAATCACCACTGATTGTAAAATACCCATTCGTAAAACACATTTTACTCTAGAAACACTTGGTGCTCACCATCATACAGCTGAAAGTCTCTGCTCAAGAACTGAGTGTTTTAGACCTGCTCTGGACCCAGCTCTGAGATTCAGCTCAGCCTAGAGCTGATCTGTCACACGCTTCACGCTCCCCCATTGCTCAGGAGGCTTGGTGATGGGGATACCGGTTAAACTAGTTTGCAGTGGAAATGCAAGCCCCAGCAGCATCCCATTCAGCCTCATGCTCCCAGCTATATAAAGACCTTTACTTATGTTTTTAGAAATAACTACACTGCTGGTGCCCCAGACTGTTTGTTGCCCACTTCAGGTAATAGTTTTGCTTTGTTTACTTAAGATTAAGCTCTCTCATCCCAGTCTCCAGGTTGTTTAAAGGGGAAATAGTACCTTTTTGCTTTTTTTTTTTAAGGCTTTCTGCATGACCACTCAGGGGTGCTCTGGCCTGACATTTCAGAGATGGTCCCTGTCACCATCCCAGTCTCTTCAAGAGCCCTGTGTTGTGCTGACCTGTCCCTAATGTGGCTATTTTCCTAAGAAGCGATGCAAAAAATCGTGGGATTTTGAGAAAATACCCTCAGCACGCAGCTTGCAAACTTGTTATTCTCACTCATGGGAAGTGAAACAATTCCTTCCCTAAGAGAAAGAGAGGCTTACAGTTTTGGGTCAAAACCACACTAAATGGGTGCCTTCTGGAGAACGTCCTTGACATCTGGTTTTAAATGTGTGTTAATGAACAAGCCAATGCCTCCAAACAAAGTCACGGCTCCCAGAAGAACATCTTAATCATTAACCATAAAATATGCAATTTCCCTGCAGTTTAGAAAGCAGGGGTTTAGATGGAGATAACGTTAAAGGCCATCAGGATACAGGCACAGTCCCAGTGTGCCTGGGAGAGCGGTGAGCAGGGACCACTCACAGCCCATTGGTGTATTGCTTTCACTGCCTGAAGGTGATTTTCTCCTCCCAGCTACTGGTCTGCAGCGAGGACAGGACTGGACTCTGACTGTATCCATCCCATGAGGACTTTGGGTTGGTCTCTTTACTACCCAAAAAAAGGTTTCTCACTCAGATTCCTCTTACCATCCCATTTTAACCAAAAGCATCCAGAGACTGCTGAGCAAGTCTCAAGTTAAGGTGGTTTTCAGATCTGCCCTCACCATGATTTTACACGCAGGAGGGAGGGTTCAGGTCAACCCCAAAATGAGCAACTGGGCTCACAAAAATGCATGAAGTTTTTAATCAGGGCATCCCCAAGCTAATTTGTTTCTATTTTTTATGCATTCAAACATTCAGATGGCCTTGTGCAAGTGCCGGCTAGCTACATTTTGTTAAACAAATGAAACCAAGATGCAAGCCTGGAAGGCAGAGCTTGCTTTGATTTTCTTAAGGCTGAGGACAAGGGAGCCACTGAGAGCTGGAAGCACGGAAGTCATGCTGGTGGTTTGCCTTGCAAGGACACTGCCCCAGGAGCTGATTGTCTCCCATTGTCAGCCCAGCATCTTTATCAGCTGCCCCACAAACAGCCTGCCCTGCAGTCGGTTGCTCTCGATGCACACAGAATATTCGCTTTCAAATACTGAAGCCAAAATCAGTTGCTGAAAAGGACATCCAAAATCAGTTGCTGAAAAGGACATCCAGGACCTGAATGGCCTGGAAAGAGAAGGGTTTTTTAATGTGTACATATGTGTGTATGCAGGACACATTGAGCCGGCTCTGCAAACAAACTGGTGCCATCAACAGAAAGTTCCCAAGGTTTCCAGCAGCAGGAGGGGAAAAATGGCACTGAACAAAAGCAAAGTCTGCAGCCATCACCAGGCACACAGGAGCTGAATGAAGACTAGATTCAGGTTACTGGGCCAAAAATGTTCTCTGTCTTTTCTCATCTGTTTGCAAAGCTTGTGCAGTCCTTTCCCTACACCTTAATGCAGAATCCGAATAACTTTCTCCTAGAAATAGGAGGCAGGGCTGAACGGCATCTCAGTAACTAGTTAGTGCCTGCAGTCTTCATAGAAACCCTGATGTAATAAAAATACAGATGCATTAATCAAAAGGGCAGTGATCAGCATATAGTCTTCTGCTCTGTATTGGTGGGAGGTAAAGGTTAAGCCAAGAAATCTGTAATTTAGCTAGGGCTTAAGGAGAAAGCACTATAAAAATAACCTTTCCCCTTCTGAGTGACAGCCTCATCTTCTATGGTGGGGTTAGAAATCCTGCACAAAGGGCACCTGGCCTTTACGTGGAACCACCTGTTCCTGTGGCTCGGCCCTTCATTCTTCAGGGAGGACGCAGGGAAAACCACTGAATTCACTCCCA
This sequence comes from Aptenodytes forsteri, assembly GCF_000699145.1. NCBI lineage: Eukaryota > Metazoa > Chordata > Aves > Sphenisciformes > Spheniscidae > Aptenodytes > Aptenodytes forsteri. Next base: position 745,064 of record NW_008795027.1, on the reverse strand, counting down.
GTGACCCAAAAGCAGCCTACAGCAGGAACTATAGGCAGAGCTTAAGCCCAAAGTTTCCCCTGGGGAAGGAGCAGAGTCAGGATAGGCAAAGCTATGTTGCAATTTCTGGGACAAAAAAAGTGTCAATAAGCTATTGACCCACTGAACTCCAGCTACAACAGGGGGATAAAACAAGTAGGAACACTGAGCTCCACTAGATCCTGAGTCCTGCTCCCTCAGGTCAGGTCCTGGTGAGCACCAGTTACAGCTATTAAAATAGCTTCTTTAAGCATCATCATCCACTGCTGCTTCAGCTGGAAGCATACCAAGCTCTACAAGATCATCTCTAGGCTCCATTGACTCACTGGAGACAGGCTTTTAAAGCCCATGCTTCCTACATCTCCTGCCCAGTGCCTTTGCAACTTTACACATGTATCTTGAGCCCAACACATCAACATATTATACTTCTCAGAGGTCAGCAAGCTTATACTCGCAGAGCATTCAGTTTTGCCAGAGACTATATGGTGATGCAATACTAGCAGCTTTCCAAAATAAAGCTAGTTCAATGTGTGCACATTGCCAGGTTTATGCTGTTCTACCACTGAAGGAATCCATGACGCACAAGTACACTGGAGCTAAGGTTACTCCTAGAGCAAAATACTCAGTGAGAACAGAAAGTAATTACCTTACACATTTGGTCAAATCCATGCCAAGATTTCTGGCACATTGCACAGTTCAGAGATGACTTAGACTTGACATGAGAAGTCTAAGACTTGACATGAGAAGAGCATAAGGGCCTCAAGGCAGGGTGAACCTGCTTGTTGTGCTGAAGGCAGGGGTGCTAAAATGTGTGTGCTGCCCAATACAGACCCATACTGGAAGTGGAGATGAGTCCAACTGAAAAAGCTATATCCAGAGACTTCAACTCATAGTGAACTCTGAAAGCTTAAGTCTCTCCCACACGTGAAGATAAAAAGGGAACGTTACCAGGAAGCCTGAGATCTGAGATATAAACTCTTTGCAACTGTTAAACATTTCAGTGGGAGATTATATTTTTGTTAGTTCCTCTGGATTCTATATTACCACGTCTAGCAGAAAGTGAAAGCAAGAAGCCTAGTTTGAGTGTCTGAAGACAGTGAGGATGCTGGTGTCCCCTTCCTCAGGGCATTCCTGCCTAGAGGATCTTTGCTCGAGATCCCCACTCCAGCACTGCAGGTTCATTTGAAACCACTCTTTTTTGTTGCCAGCTCTTGCACAGTGCAAAGCTCAAAGGCTGGGAGGCTGCAAGCCATGAAGCAGCCAAGCAAAGGCAGAAGCAATGTGAGCTGGAGATGGGGAATCCCTACCCTGGAAGGTCCATGCTGCTGTGTTGCCACCTCGCTCTGGCGCTGAGCATCAACCCATGGTGGCTTGGAGGGGCCACAGCAGGACAAGGCCCTGCGGATGCCCAGTGAGAACCAGTGACTTGTGTGGCAGGGACATTTGTAAAACTGCTATTTTACGGTGTCTCCAGTTTTGTCTTTCTTTTCCATCCCTTCCTCTTTTTGGGTCTTCTTTACTTTCTTGGGAAGTGAGAACACAAATTATGACACAAATGGTGGTCATATATAAGGCAGTTGGAGCATGCAGCCATGGAAACTGCTGCTTAGGTACGACTTAATATTTCTTATTTTGTCTTCTTTTGATTAAATTGAACAGTAGAAAGGACCATAACCATGAGATCCACCTGCTCCTCGGGAAACATCGTTACCTGTCAGTTACTCAGTACTTTTATAGGTGAACAAATACCTATTTATATAAATATTTTATAAAAGCCTGCATATTTATAAATAAACCTAGCAAAAAATATATAAAAAATCAAAACTAGTTGGGAGAGGTCAGAAAGAAAAACAAATGAAGGTGTTATGGAAAACTTTCATTTTACTTTGGGTTGTTCACACTTTCAAACTGGAATGAAAAGACTTCAAAGTGAATTTCAAAAACTTGAAGTTTCAGTCTTGAGCCTTCATCCAAAACATAATGCAATGTAAATGAATGATTTATTTTATTCCTAAAGAGAAACCAGTATTTTTCCAAACAACTCTACCAAAGGTAGAGTTTATGAAATAACCATTTTTCTTTACAGCTGTAGCCTTCTAATTAGACTTTCATTCCAAGGTGAATTTTTAAGCCCTTCAGACCTGAGACATTACGCACAATCCTCTATAATCTCTTCCTGAGGAAATTATTGTATTATTTAATAGTCTTTGTGTTGGGTAATTACAGCAGGCTTCCTTCCTCCTTTCCATTCCCTGTTCTCTTTACTTACATCTGCAATAGGCTTATATGGCCACAGTCTCTGCTGACTTCCAGTGTGCCATGATTCAGTGGGATGCAGCAAGAAGAGAGAAGAACATGGGCTTGGTGGGATTATTCAGCATGGAAGAGTTGGGTTTTTAACACAGAAGCTGCAATGCCCTTTCCTTCAGTGTACATAGTCAAGACAAATACAGCATGGTAGCTTCCTCCCAGGCTGTAGGAGGAAGTGCAATGGCAGGGAGAAAAACCCACATGCAGAGGAAACTCAGAATTTCCAGATGGCAAACACCAGAGCAGAGGTCAACAAATGTTTGAGATGATTGCAGGCAGTGCTTTTTCCCTACCCATCCAGAGGTTAATTGTCCTGCTAGGTGGGAAGATCTCTGTCTCCAAGGCAGGACACAGGCAACGGGTAATATTTCGACCCTGTTCAAGGCTGTACCTTTTGGCTCTGCTGTTTTCCTGACTTGGTGGGAACCGGGAGCTTCTCATGGATGCCCTCACAGGATGCCGGAGCTCCTGAGCTCTGCTGTGTGCCATTTAAATTCTGCCACTGGGCCACTTTAGACACCAGTTGCCAGCCCTGACTTTACAGTACCTCAAAAGTTGTGGGCTTTGAAAATTAGGAAGAATGGCTGATTCTTGAGTCATATTTTATTTCCATAAGGGAACAATGAATAAAAGTAACATTCCCTAGGACTGGCAGCAGAGGCAGCATTTGTAAGGCTTTCTGAGAAGATATTTAGTCCAGCACACTGGGCTGGGACTCAACTGCTGTGTGCTGTTCCTGGCTCTGCCAGAGACCGCCTGTGACCTGTAACAAATCCCATCACCTCTGCTTACCCTCCTCCCTTTTCTAGCACCTTTCCTCAGACAAGCACTTCAGTGCTACACCACTCCAAGGCTCAAACCAACTCCTGGTCAGAATACTTTCTCCTAAGGCAGCATTCAGTGTATTCATGAAAGGCAGACTGGGCTGCATTCAGACCTTATTGGCTGATCCCTATTTAATGAGACTGGTAAATACAAATCATATGTATATATATACACAAACACAGAACTTTGCTTGCACATTATAATACAACTGCATTTAATGCTGAGTCAGTAGGAGCTCTGCATACTTTGAAAATGAAAGCCAGAAAAAGTGAATTTCACATTAGGAAAAACAAGTAGCCTGTTTGCTAGTGATCAGCTTTGTTGCCTGGGTACCAAGTACAGTAGCTCTTTTTTGCTCCCTGCCAGGGCCCTGTAAGTTTATGCTGTATTTTATTTCAGTCCAGAACCATTACGGCTATTTATTCATCTCCAGTGAAATGCTCCATTTGCTGCTTCACACGGACCCAGGCTGGCATCGAGACAATCCTGCCTGCATGTTGAGGGAGCTCACCCAAGGCTGCCTCAAGGATATTTCAAGGGAGGATTTGAATTCTTGAAAGCCTTAGGCACAGCAAACAGTGCTTCTTCCACCTACCTGCTTTTATGTAAGCCACTGAAACAATGCAAGGCTGTGCTGTGCTGCCTGGCAGCTGCTGGCAGCTCCCTGCACCAGCTCTATCTCGCTGGGATAGCTGAATTGTGGTGGAGAAACAGCAGCAGGATCTGTTGACTTCTGGCTGCTGGACTTGTGATTTTACTAACCCTGAAAAGCTGTGATGACTTGCTGAAGATGTGGTCTGAAGAGAAGACAAACTGGTATCTTGAGGCATCAGCAGATTCAGTCACTGTGATTTAACACAGCATCACTCATCAGCTGAACCTCAGGAACCCACAGCATTGCAGTTGTAAAGCAGAATACGTAAGTTCAGAGGTGCTGGCACTTGGGCTAAGGACAGTCAATTTTCTTCATTCTGGGAATTAATTTATTTGCTTTCTCCTTCTCTATGTGCAAGTCAGAGGATGCATTCTTTAGTTCCAAGTTCTACAGACTCTTGCAGAATTAAGCTAGGTTCTTTCCTTCCCACCATCATGTCTAGTAAGTGAACTGCAAGACAAATTAGGTCCCTGGACAACATGGCTGCAAGCCCCAGTGCCCTTGAGGGGTTTCCCCAGCCATAATCAGCTAGGATAAATAATTACATCCATCTGAAGGGAGTGAAACCCAGCTCATTCCATTTAAGCTGTAGCACAACCTCAGCCAAGTTAATAGGGAGGAAAAAGCAGAAATTCTTATTGATACTAGCAGAGTTTGAGACACACAGACAAAGGGAGGGAATTGATCTGCAAAGTTACATTTTCAGGTAATTGCTTTTCAGAACACTATCACGATTCAACGCCACTTCAAAGAGGAATGCCAAACAGCCATAGTGAATTTTTCCTGTTAGCATCTTCAGTGCTGGGGAACAGGGATTTTCCAAGATAGCTTCTGACCCTTAATGAAGCAGCCTAGCAGTAGAAAACAACACAGTTCTCAAAAAGAAACTGGTCAAAATATTGGTAATCTCAACTTCTTCCCACTACGGCAAATAACTGTGCATTTGGTGGGAAGACCAAGAGTCACGTTACACTGAGAGCAAAGGCTGCTCTTGCTTTTCACCGTTGTTGCTCCTTGCAGAGTGTGTTCCCTGAGGGTAGGGCTGGAAATAAACTTTCTCCCTAATCAATTATCAAGAGAACAGCAACACCAAAAATATAATGGTCTCATTCTATTTAGTGGCATCACACTATGAAAGATGTTTAATTTATGAATAGATTGTATCCAGTTCAGACCAGAAATACCTTTTTTTTTTTTCAGTTAAAGAGAGAAGGCAGTACATCTGATACAGTCCTTAGACTGCACAGGCTGAACTTTGCAGGGTTAAGATCCTTAATGAGCTGTAGTGGGACATTTTTCCCTAAGTCTGAGCATTCAGATTTTCGTCTTATATAAATGGCTGTAGGAGTGATGGGGGTACACCCTAGACTATGCCGATTACCCAATGAATCACCTCAAAGTGGCACTGAGACTAGCTGTCTGGCTAGACAAGTGATAGTTTCCTTTAAAAGTAAAAGGTTGTTTTGTTGTGGGTTTGTTTTTTTAACTCTTATACCAAAAGTCCCATTTTCACCAGTTAATAGCAGATCCTTTCACCAGTGACTTGTGAGGCAACGTGGACGCTAAGACAAGAATTCACGCAGTGGAAATAAAACCCAGCAGTTTCAAGAAAGAGCTCAAGCACAAGTTGTATTTACAAATGAACTGAAAGGAGGATTAATCAGTAGTTTTAAATTGGCTTTACAAAAAACAAATCAGATTTACCATAATGTTTAACTACATTTATACTAAGTCTCATGAATATGGCTTCACAAGACAATATCCCATTACAGAAGTGCCAATACATTTAAGTAGCTGCTTGGTCAGCTTGTAAGTCAGCTTTAACAGTGACTATGAGTAAGAGAAGACTGTGCTCCAGTTCCTGTTTGTCTACTGCAAGTTCTCAAAGAAAACTTAAAGAACTTGTCCTTAATACAAATCTACCCAGTCCTTAGACTGCACAGGCTGAACTTTGCAGGGTTAAGATCCTTAATGAGCTGTAGTGGGACATTTTTCCCTAAGTCTGAGCATTCAGATTTTCGTCTTATATAAATGGCTGTAGGAGTGATGGGGGTACACCCTAGACTATGCCGATTACCCAATGAATCACCTCAAAGTGGCACTGAGACTAGCTGTCTGGCTAGACAAGTGATAGTTTCCTTTAAAAGTAAAAGGTTGTTTTGTTGTGGGTTTGTTTTTTTAACTCTTATACCAAAAGTCCCATTTTCACCAGTTAATAGCAGATCCTTTCACCAGTGACTTGTGAGGCAACGTGGACGCTAAGACAAGAATTCACGCAGTGGAAATAAAACCCAGCAGTTTCAAGAAAGAGCTCAAGCACAAGTTGTATTTACAAATGAACTGAAAGGAGGATTAATCAGTAGTTTTAAATTGGCTTTACAAAAAACAAATCAGATTTACCATAATGTTTAACTACATTTATACTAAGTCTCATGAATATGGCTTCACAAGACAATATCCCATTACAGAAGTGCCAATACATTTAAGTAGCTGCTTGGTCAGCTTGTAAGTCAGCTTTAACAGTGACTGTGAGTAAGAGAAGACTGTGCTCCAGTTCCTGTTTGTCTACTGCAAGTTCTCAAAGAAAACTTAAAGAACTTGTCCTTAATAGGCAAATCTACAAAAAAAAAAAAATCATACCAGAAAGAGACTAAGCATTGCTCTTTGCTCATTAGGTTTGACTTACCTGTGTCCCCACTAAGCCTACCACACAACACCTGGGGGAATTCCACCCTCTTTAAAACGAATTTACATTACAAAAGGCACAAGATGGAGCATGCTTTGCTTTCCTTCAGGGCCCTTCCTTCCCCTCACCCTCAGAAATCACAGTAGTAATGCTGGGGTACAACTGCAGTCCTGGGACTTACATGAAGCAGTCTTGCCAGGGAACTTGGCAGCTTAGTTTCCTCTCAGAATTTGTTTAACAAAAGCCATCTCAACTCTAAAGAAAGGGCTTCACCTCTGATGCAACCTTTTATTACAGTTAGCGCTACTGTGACTGAGTCGCCTTCCCTTTTTGGTTCTGAGAAGCATGGAATGCAATGGATGAGTCAGAGGACAGTCTCCATGGGCTTCTTGAGGACTTGAACTTACCCTTGGAATATAAAACAAGGCTTCCTACAGAATCAAGACACCTATTACATATCAGTCCTTTTCAGCTAGCTGCAACGCATCATTCTAAACTGTTTGTTTCCACCCCTTTCATTACCACTGCCATTCCCACTGGGTTTATTGTGTACAATAGTACCTGTTAAATGAAGCCTTCAGTAGCCTGAAGAAATTACCTAGCTATTCATACTACAAATACTTCATCCGGTGTGCCAGCAAAACTCAATATATGCTGGTAACTTTTACCTTTGTTTTTAGGGTAGTTAACAAGACAGATACAGTAAAGTGTTTAAACCTAAACCTTTTCCCACCTCTAAAACTATCACTAAACTGATCTTCAGTCTACTTTTCATCACTTGCTTTAACCACCTTTCTTCCCCACACTTTCTATTAGCGTTTAGTTATACAATGAATGCTAAAGACACATTTATGTAGAAGGTACACCCCACAGCATTGAGCCTAAAGCTTAAATTAGTCTGCCTTTGAAGGTAAGCAAGAAAGTACTTCCAGCATAGATTACGGCCAGAAACAGCATCTATTTTATCCTGCAGATATAACGAAGACTTAAGAATATCAACTATGGTGTTTTTAAGTGCTTTATATTTATTATAAAGTATTAATAATTGCGTGTACGGAAAATGATTCTCTATATACTCGAGAATAAAATGACAGCTTTTACAAGTTATGCTATACAGTACATGAAATGCTGCACGTTTTTTCAGCTGCTTAAAACAGTATTTGCTATACAAGTGAAAAAGGGTAGACTTAGAAGTTTATTATTTATAATACAGTGTGTTAGAAAGCACAAACAAATAACATCCAAAATAAACAAGCTCCCAAAAATCTAAAGAAATCTTTAGATGACATGTACACAGATTATACTCAAGTTTCAATATACACGTTATTGTTCCCCACAAGACACTCCACTTTACTGGATTGCTGGAACATGATGAAAATTGAAGGTGCAAGAAAAGCACCTCCCAAGCCATGTAAGCATTGCATGGGCAGAACAGCAATTTCCTGAAGTGTTCTCCGCAGTCTTTGGCTCTACTATTTCTTACAGCCATATACTGTGGCAACACAAGAAGAGAGATGGGCTCCAATTACAAGTATCATCAATGCCAATCCAGTTATCCGGGGAGCTGCTAGAGCAATTCAAGGCACTCTTCCCAGTGCTGCCAGCCCGCAGAACCCCCTGTGCAGGACACAGCATTTTAAGAGACAACCAGGCTGGGCTAAAGCATGTTCTTGAAGGACATGGAATGAACAGTTCAAGACAAACTCCTTCAGAATGTCCAGTTCAAAGTTCATTCATACTTCACTTCACAGGCACACCAGCTTAAGAGAAACATTCATGTATATGTAGATAACACTTTAAAGCATACCACTTCAATGTGTTTAGTTGCTTTATGGTTAAAGTGGTGTAACGTATCAGCAGCTTTGAAGATAGTGTTCATGGGGCATGTTGAACTTAATCTCACAGTAAGATTTTAAGCCTACTTCACAGTTTAACAGTTGTCTCCTTCGCTTTTCCTTCCCATTAAGAGGCAGTGTCTATACAATGAATCATCTTTTACAACTGTTCTGCTTACAACATAAACCATAATGCCAACACCCCCCTAGAAAATGTACTCACAGTAACACTGTTTGCTCTGACGCATGTGGTATTGACACTTAATTGTAAGCTTCTCCCATAATATAAAATACCTTCTAGATCAAAAAGATTTAAAGATATTGCACTGTTGTATTTTACTTTTGCCTCCCAATCTCATTCCAAGTATTTACGAAACTGTAAACAAGTCATTTTTATACAGTCTTCAGTACTGTACACCTGCGTCCCAAGGAACTGGAATTCAGTGACACCTTCGTTAGAGATACAGTAGCCTAAGCACAGTGTAAGTTCCATCCAGCTGCCCTCTTCATACAGTAACCAACAGGCCACTCCTCCCACATTCACACCTTCAGCTTCCTCTTCTGATCGAAGTATGCATCAAATCTGGATAACGCATATTCCTGGAGAAATAAGGGACATTCAGTACTCTATACAGTAAACACAGCTGAGTTTTCTTATTTGGGATGGGGAACCATAACGAAGGTATTAACTGTGTTACCTTCCTAATCCATCATCTCAATGCATTACTTAGCTCTATTTGAGAAGGATAATCTCTCCAGAGGTGTTCTGACCTTTTAAAATTTCCTCCAGTCTTACTCCAACTCTAACACTATTAGCTGCTGCCAGCATGTCAGAAAAAACAGGAACTAAAAAGGTCAGGATTTCACTAAAAAGGATGGCTTCTGCAACACTTCCTGCAGGATATTCACTGTACCTGAAAGTTATATCACTTTACAGTACACTAAACATGTATCAAGAGTTGAACTCATCCCTTTCTTAAGTACAACAAGCTACCTGGCATTGATATTGTTGCACACTGAATATCAACATGTTGTTACATGTTGCACTTTGACTACTCAATTTCCAAATTCACACTTACTGCATGCTAGCTTCCCTCTTGCTCGGGATCTCTTGTTGCAGAATACTACTTCACTGCAAGGCATCATCCCACTGCAAGGCCTGACACATAAGGCTACAGTCTCTCCACGTAACAATGTGAAGAATTTCTGAAGTTTTTACAATCATCTTAGATGTTCTTTACATTCATAAGGAAAGAGCACAAACGAGTAACAAACTGATTTTAAGTAGTTTTACTCCACTTAGAAGATATTAGTTGCTGTGAGAAGCCATTTCATTTACTTTCTGATAACGTACCACTTAATAGAGTATACATTTTTAGTTACATGAAACTATGATAAAATAACTTACCAGGTAACCAAACTCAATGGACGAGATCTTTGCTTGTATAATAGACCACAGACCCCAGAAGAAGTGTGATGCAAGGGCAAACCTGAAATTACAAGGCTATGTTTACCAGCTAAGTCACAACACCTTATTTCAATGTCCTGTTAGAATAGTATTCCGTAAGTTTGGGGATATACACACCTTTTCTTCAAGTATGACATTCTAAAAATAATTCCATTAGCTTCCCCATGGAGTAGTATTTTTCTTACTCCACTAATAGTGTATACCACGTATCTAAAGGTTACAATGGACAGATTTTTCATATAAATAGCTTAGAATCTCTCTTGGCTGAAGTTTCTCCACTGAGGTATACAAGTATAGGTATTGCAGTGGAAGTTTCAAGATATAGTTGTGAAAAACAAGTTACCTGTTAACTTCTACCAACACTACTTCTTCTAGTTTGGACTTCTCTTCATTGCTCAGATTTTCAAAGCCATCATGGAATGCAGACAGGTAACTGGAGATAAAATGAAGCTGGAAGGCAAGTAAACAGAGTTACAACTCTTTGTCTCAAGACATATTTGCTTCTTTCAGAACTAGGCAGGCCTTTTAATAAGTTGTCATTTACTTTTTCCAAACATCAACAGTGCTGGAGTTAGCTTTAAGGTGGGTCTAATAATTGCTTCGAAGTCTGGTTTAAGAAAACCATAATATTAGGACAACATACGACATCTTGCTACTGCCAATTAATTTCACAGCTGCAGTCCACAACTACTGGACTTTTTGTGGTGGATAGCTACATGGCACATAGTAAATATTCTATCCTCAATAGCTATTATGAAGTTTCTGTGATTTTTTAAAGCAAAGGCAGTCAGGATTACAGAAAGTGTTTTATTTAAGGAAGTCATGAAGGAAAGGTCTTGGGACAGAGTAAGTCCAAAACAGACTTGTAAAAAGAGAGTTAAGATTTGAAGACGGTGGACACTGGCATTTTATTAATTATGTCTTATGTGCCTACCTGTTGCTTCTTTGAAGGATATCTAAGAACACTAGCTTTAAAGAATGGGTACTTCTCATACGTGTAATCATACATCCATTCACAGAAGTGATTTCCAATGTCAAATCCTCTGAAAAAGAGATAAAGACTGTGTACCTCAATATTTGCATTCTAGCAATTGGTTTTTGCTTAAGCAAACCTACAATCAAGTTTAAAAGCACAAGGCTACTTAGAACTTACTGCAGTTTTACTACAGGAGATAGAGAATTGATGGCCAGAACACAACTTTTTTGCAAGTTATTAAAATCAATTAGTAAAGATGGGCAGTTAAAAATGAAAGCTACCAGCTACATGAAAATACTAGACTTTGCTACCAAGTTTTATACCAATGGAGGCAGTTAAAATACTTGATTATGCACTACATCTCGGCATGAAGTCAGATGCATCTCTAACGTTAGCATTATTGCAGGCAAAGAGGTCGTACTGAAAGTATTTAACATATCCCACTTCTACATTATTGGAATTCAGGGTTCCATTATGTTCCAGCTATACTAATGTTTAATGATCCCCAATGACTCCACACACTTAGATCATCCTTAAACACAGGTCCTAGATGACTGAGGTAAGAACAGAAAGCATTTTGTGTAACCATGCAGTGAAAAACCTAGGATTACTCTCATCTGCACAGATGAGAAAGCCATTCGAAAGGACTGAAGAAAAAAATGCAAAAGCAAACCTGCCCTACATATGTACACCATCTACCATTCTCCTCATCTCCCCACTAGAAAAATTTTGACATGCAAGCAAGAAGCCATTTGTGCATAAACAAGCCCTCTAGTCTGGACAACCAAGGAGCTCCAACAACTTTGACTCTGCTGTATGCCTACACTCAACGCCATCGGGACCAGAGCTGTTTTAACTACGTATATTTGCTGTCCACCACTAATAGAGCAGAACACAATTCACTAGAATAGACAGGTAATCAGCAGTGCAGCACTTGCAGTGCAGCATGTAGGAAGTAATACACCTTCCTGCTGAACAGAAAATAAAAGTGATTTACCGGTAATTATAGCTGCTGTATTCAAAGTCAATGAGCATCAGCTTTTGGTTTTCTGAATTCTCTCTGCCTTCCAGAAGCAAGACATTACCTGAAAATTTTAAGATAATACAGCATATTCAGTAAAGTCCCAGGAAAATTACAGAAAAGCAATACTCTATCTTAAGAAACATTGTTCAGATAATCCCAGTTATCCTTTACATCCGCACAGAAGAATGATAGGAAAAGCCAAGTTGCACTGGCTGTATACCAGCTCATTGGAAGTTGAGATATATACTATAAATCTTGCAAAGCTGAAAGCAAGAAAGTTTTCTTCTGTACAGGCAGAGGTAGATTTGTTCTCCCAAGGGTCCTGCTTCTCCAGTGTTTAGCTTGCAGCTAACTCAGGTGACACTGTCAGCCTTAGCAGCCCTTGCCAAATTGTTTCTTTCCACAGCTTGAGATCTAAATTATGCAGCATCTCTCATACCTGCATAGCACTATCATTGATCACACAACACTTGGGACAGGAATTACTTTTCAGTAGCCTGAAAGCCACAGACTGATCACTTTGCTATTCTAGTATGTGGCATAACCAGTACCTATAGAAAAGCTCAGCCTTTTCCTTTATAACAGGGAGGTTGCTTTATCTGTCTTTCAGTTCACTTTGTCACTATACTTCATCTGAAAGACATCAAGTCTGCCTCTGTCAAGTGCCAACTAGTAAATAAATTTAGAGTAATTTCAATTTCTGCAATAGTTTGTCCCCTCTCCACAGGTACATCTGTTCTCTATGCCATATCTTTGCACCAATAGAACAACCACAGTATTTTGCACCCCCCACCCCCCCCCGGAAATTTAGGTTCCAAAGCTTGCCCCAGCCCTATCATGTTCTGACTCCTCCAGTACTGCACCTTGCCAGATCAGCAATGAGACCTCAAACTCCACCACTACTGAGCTAGCTCTTCAGACCTCAGATCAGTGGCTTTTTCCCCTCGTGCTGCCTATCCTTATGTGCCTATCCTCCAGGGCAATCCTCTTCCAGGCCAATTCCTCAGCCTTAGCTAACAAGGCTGGGACTCCTGAGAAAAAAACAGAGCTGCATATGATCCTAGTATAGCATCCTTCCAGCTCAGCCCAGCTTACCCACTGTACAGGTGACAGGGAGCACAAACACAGCATACCCAACACCTTCAGCACTGCCCTCCTTTTCATCTCTTTAGAGAACTGGCTCAGAAAAATTGTCATTCCCTCCATGACTCCCAGAGAGAGAGCACTAAAAAAAGGTGGATAAGGTTTTCCTAATGTTTCGCATCAGTACAAGCTAAGAACTGCTGAGTCAAACTACTCTAGTCTCCATTTTCACCATTCACTGTACTTTTTCAGTATCTTTCTTTTAAAAGGACTAAAGTATATCCTACCCTGATCATGTATATTGCAGACAGCTAAGAAAGGTACGGTCTTAACAGAAAACGCCCAAGGATCCAATCATCAGCTGACCTGTACTATCAGAGCATGTGTACGTGCTTGGCTTAATCTAGTTATGATACTAGACATTCTCTTAATTAGCCTGAAGGGTTGCTGAAGCCAATGCATTTTGCTTTGCAACTGTTGCACACTGGGAGTGCACAGGCTGCTGTTTCAGGTCAGCTGCCAGAGTAGTACCTTGATAACATGACTACCTCTCAGAAAGCAAACAAATGACAGAAGAGACTTAATACCGCATCATTGAACAAGGTCATGAAATATTAGCAGCTTACCTTCTTGACAGTCGTTGTGGCAAAATACGACTGGTGATGAAGTAGCTTCAAGCATAGCTCTAGAAAACAGCAATACAGGATCTTGTAAGTAACAAATCACTAAGTTCAGTTCCACTTCCAAGTAAAGAATGGATTTTGTTGTAAGAATTTGAAGTGCTATTCATTTCTAGTAAGACCCTACTTTCTCAATTAGGAGCCCAAGATCAGGACAATGAAGTTAGACTTCACCGATCAGCAAGTCAGATCAGCAATTGATCGTATTCAATTTGTAGTCATATGAGACTCAGGTTGGTTACAGAACCAAAAACAATCCCCAACTTGTAAAGTAAAATGAATATATGTATTATACTGTATGTGTTTGAACAAGTATACAAATTCATACTGAAACTGTGCAAATGAAGACAGTGTGGTAGACAAAATAAGACTACCTTAGATTTTTCATTTCCTGAGGGAGATTGTAACTGAGGAGTTTGTTCAGTTTTCTAGTTCTGGATTCTCTGGTTCTGAACAAGTATACAAATTCATACTGAAACTGTGCAAATTGGAAGACAGTGGTAGACAAAATAAGACTACCTTAGATTTTTCATTTCCTGAGGGAGATTGTAACTGAGGAGTTTGTTCAGTTTTCTAGTTCTGGATTCTCTGGTAAATTTAATCCTCAGCACTTGATTTAGATATCTGTTAAAAATAGAGACAATAGTACAGCATTTGTGACAATAAGTATATTAATCTTCCCATACTAAGATACCATTTAAACCAAAATCAAGAAAGTTTAAAGAAAGGAGTTACTAAAGAAAATGTTACTATTCTTCAAGGTAATTTAAGTTGCTCAAGTAACTATGAAACAGTTTCTGGGTACAGTGAGAGCTTGTGCTCTCAGGCATTCAGGAAGAATGATCTGCTTATCAAAATTACAACAGGTCACCTTTTTTCCATACTTTGAAGTATTGCGTAACTTACTTTTCCATTGTTCCAAAAAGCCACTTAGGTTCTTTATTAAATGGCATTTTCATGCCATGAAATCTAGCCATCTTCTCAGCTATTTCAGCAGATATGTCAGGTAAGCTTAATTCTTCAGTACTTAGTTTCCTGCTCTGTAATAAAATATAGTATTCTTAAAATACAGTTAATTGATTAATTACAAAAGTGTGATTAATTACAAACACTAGCATTAGTCTCTATATAGTACAGTATAAAATACTAGCATAGTATTCAAGCAATACACTTTTTTCATCCCAAATGAACTTATAAGATTGCTGTCTTTCAAAAAGCCAAGTTAGCCAGCCTAGCTTACTTATGACTTAGTCAATTCTCTTCTAGATCAAGACCTGGGGAATATCACATCTCACACTAAGAATATCTTCAAAGTAGAAGCATAAATATTCAAGAACATCAAAAGCATCTGCTCTTGTTGCTGTTAAACGAGTGTTACTCCATAGCTTCCAATGCTATGTTTGGTATCTAACAGGCTTTTTATCTTCATTTATTAGTCTCTGCTACAGCTGAAGAGTTTTTAGATCTCTCTCCCTGGCTAGAGCTATAATTGGGCTCTCCAACACCCACTGTAACTGTATCAAATTACAGCTAGCAATTACTACAGGCTGCCAACTATTCTATTCCCACATCCCTGCTTTTCTGGGCAGTCCAGAGACCTTTTTGTCATGATCAATTAAAACAGCTACCAGCAGCCCACTAACTAATCATGAACAGGACTTACGGGAATGAATTCCTCCAGTCGCCCTTGTGGAAAGATTCCATACAGCTTTGGGCCAAGAGCTCTCTCTGCAAGAATGGCAAACATAACACTTTCCAGAACCATGGCTTCTGCCCCCTACAAAAAGAAATTAAAGCATTAGTTGGTGCTTGCACAGAAATGAACAATGTGTGCACAATAGCTAAACTGCTACAAAGTAAGAAATTTTAGGGTTAGCTTTAAAAAGAAGACTCAACATTTTACTAACCAAAGTTTCTTGACTAATAACAACTTGTACTTAGCATGGGAGCAACACAAGTATTTTGCTTTCAAGTTTAAAGCTGGGGAGCAAAATCTGTATTGCTTAACAGGTACTGTTGATGGGCCAGGTCAAAGGAAAACTATGCAAAAACCAAAACACCCTCTCCTCCCTAACCTGTGGGAACTCTGCAAATTCATTTCCTGAAGGAGTTTATCCTACTGAAGCACAGCACAGGAACTATAAATATTATCCTTGGCTACCTTAACACACTTTGGAACACTGCGTCACAAAAGCACATTTTAACTATGCAAGTGAATGAAGTGAACGACTGAACTAACCAGTTTTTCATTTAGAAGAACGACTTAGGATTTGTTACCATTAAGCACATTTCAGGTCTTCCCTCTTTTTTTTTTTTCTTAAAGAGAGAATAATTTAAACTCCTGCTAAGGAGCATGTGTGTGTGAATAAACATTCTTCCTTTTCTACCTCCAAACATACCTCAAGTTTCAACAACTTTTCTTCACGGTTTTCCTTACATCAATAAACTCAGTCCATAACAATCACAAGCAGACAGCTTTTTAATATGAATGTTTAAAAATAAATAGAAATATG
Organism: Aptenodytes forsteri; assembly: GCF_000699145.1. Lineage (NCBI taxonomy): Eukaryota > Metazoa > Chordata > Aves > Sphenisciformes > Spheniscidae > Aptenodytes > Aptenodytes forsteri. Next base: position 728,991 of record NW_008795027.1, on the reverse strand, counting down.
AAACACGTCTCAAAAATACAGTCACAATCACTAAAGCTTTCTTGATGGGTAAGATTAGCTGAAAGTAAACACAGAAGCCATGGTATAAATCACTACTTCTAGCAATTATGTTAACCAGAATCCAGCTGTACTCAAATCCTAGAGGTCTAAGCCTCTGCCTACTTTTGAGCAATGCATCTCAAAGTCTGACCCATGACACTTAAAAGCATAAGAATTAAGAGCACAAAATTAAGAAAGCTCTCAGATATTTCAGACTACAGAGCCTTTTGCATTACTGTGGTCACTGCAGTGACAGTAAATAACTCTTTCTATACAAGTTCCACTCTTGAGTACGCTCTGGGCAGTTCCGTTGATAAATTATTTTTATTACTGGTCCACACTTTATTATTCTGGCATCTTCTCAAGAAATTCTACCATTTCATATTGAAGTGTAGGAAAGACTCATGTAACTATGTTCTGAAGCATTAACTTCAATAAAAAGTAAGAGAGTCATCAAGAATAGCAATTGAGAGTTTAAGATGATTTGCATATGAATGTATTGCACCCATGTCCTCCGTTTTTCCATCTCAACTCCTTGAAGCAGAACTAATACACCAAAAATATGTACTTTTAATCATTTCACATGCCCTCACCACCACAGATCTGAACTTTTCAGTTCAATTCTGAAGCCTAATGCCAAGCACCAAAAAGCAAATTAAGTACACGTTACTGAATGTCTACTCCATTATTAGCCGATATTGAATTTGTCTGTGCCTGGTACACCACCAGGGTGTTTTAAAAGTCTGATTACAGCAATCCTGTTAGCTGTTCCCATTAAGATGTCAGTTCCTTGTTTTCACATCTTACTGAAAAACCAACTCATGATACTTGGATAACAGCAAGTGCCAAAGAAATGTTCTTCATTAAGATGTCCCTTAAGGCATCAGAAGTGACAACCAGAAATAGTGAAATTTCCAATTACTCAACAGTGCACTTCTGGGTTACTTCCGCCACGTGTCTGCCTAGCCCTAGTCCTTTAAGACATGCTTAAAAATTTAGAACCTTTAGATAATCCACAACTACACGAATGCAAGTTTGTAAACTTCTGTGTCAGCAGTGATAACAAGGATGGCTGCATCTCTCCATTGAAGATCTGCTTCGATGGTTGTCACGCATTGGAACAAGCTGCCCAGGGAAGTGGTTGAGTCACCATCTCTGGAGGATTTAAAAGAACGTGTAGATGTGGTGCTTAGGGACATGGTTTAGTGGTGGACTTGGCAGTCTAGGTTAACAGTTGGACTTGATGATCTTAAAGGTCTTTTCCAACCTAAACGATTCTATGATTCTAAGATTAAAAAGTACAGGCAAATATTATCTAAAAGCAGCAGCATAAGAATGTTCAAGTTTGAATGCTCTGGTGCCTGACTCTTAAAAGACAAAAAAGTTTAGAGCACCAAAAGAACTTCCTCTACTCTAACAGAATGGTCACTTGAGAATAAGTCCAATGAGAGCTCTAGAATAATACCACCTATGTATCTCAGGCACAAAGGCGTCTCCTTCATAATACCTGATGGATCTTTTACCAAATCTCCACTCCATACACTACTGTCAAGTACAGATGTGGAAATGAACTACTAAAGGACATTAGAATATTGTCATATGGACACCGAACAAATCTAGGTATCTAACTCTTCAGTTAATTGTTCACCTGATGACTTTAAAGGATCAAGCATTATAACTAAGTAAATTATGTATCTCAATGCCTTCAAATACTTTGCAATATACTTATACCGCCAAGACAACAACCTGTTGTTTTAAGCTCTGAAGCTCTCAATATTAATCAGTTTCAAACATGTAACCATGAGCACTTGTATTTAAAACAAGCTTCTGGAGAAGATTTGAGCACTCACACTTTTAAATGAATACTTAAAGCTGAATGTTGCATTTCAAACTTAAGAATTATAAACACTTTTTACAAGACTTTTCCAGTACGCAACTCCCATTCAGCAAGGAGAGATGAAAAGCTTTTCTATACTTCAGTTGGAACTGAAGCTTCTGCTTTATTCTTGCTTCAACAAACAGCTCACTATAAAATACATGAAATAGTAATATTTTGAGGAAAATTACCCCTAACTATAGCAAAAACCTGGAAGTGTTCAAGGCCAGGTTGGATGGAGCTTTGAGCAACCTGTTTTAGTGGAAGGTGTCCCTCCCCATGGCAGGGGGGTTGGAACTAGATGATCTTTAAGGTCCCTTCCAACCCAAACCAGTCTATGATTCTAAAACCAAGGTAAAACATAGATAATCTCTGTTAAAAGACCTTATGAGCTGACAGAAGACTATCCCATCTCTAGTCACAGTTGTCAAACACCAGGCAGCTCAGAACAGCTACAATGCTTTTGCTAGTGATCCAGAACATTTTGGGATTACCCAGAGGTGTTTCTTCTCTCCAAAGGATGACATTAACTCCTCCAATCAAACCTTCCTACAATTTTTACCTAGACTCAAGAAAATTAACAAATCCATTCTGACAGGAATTCTTGAGTACACTGATCCAACAGTGAAGTTCCAGCACTATGAGGTTAATAGCAGAAAACAATAAGCTACCAGCATAGAATCACTATTTTCAGGCAACAAACGAAGACAGCTCTGAAGTTCAAAGCCTTGCTTCCTGCACTGCAAAACTTCTATGAGCTGCTGGCACCAGGGTGGGGCTTGTTTAGATTTTTGTTTTCTTTTATAACTCTAGGAACTTTTTTTTTTGGATTGGGGTGGGGGAGAAATCAAGCCACCTCCATTTTTCATCTCTGAAGAAAACCAAGGAATCAAACCAGTACATTTTTCACTTCAGTCTTGGTTCAACTGATTGAAGCTGTTCCAGTAAACTTAACTGGAAGTTCAACAAAACTTCAAAAGCAGTCATTCAACAACAAAAATTTTAAAACCAGTTTCAACTCACTAGAAAAAAACCAAATGCTTGAACTGTTTCAGATGGCATTCCCAGAAGGCAGGAAATACAAGGGGAGAAAAGCAGCACTTATTAAACAAGTAAAATGTACTTCTCCCTAATCACTACCAAAACCATTACAGAGCTGAAAAACAATAGTACATAACAAGCAAAGCATCTGGCTAACATGCTGTGATGTTATCCCTTACTGAAAAACATACTGCCAGGGTAGAAATCTAAATTACCAAATTCTGTTCAGACGACTTTATGAAAAATTACACTCAGCTAAACATTATGCTGCATGAGCAGAAATGGTTCCAAATGCAAGAACTTTAAAGTTTGCAGAACACAGATGATCCAAGCACAGTGCTAATCAGAAACACTTCATGTTCAAGAGGAAGTTCTCTCCAGTTCCATATACTTTCCTCAGAAGAGTTCATCAACGTATTATAAAATAGGCATTAGGTAAAGCAGAGTACTGATCTTCCTCTACTAAAGAAAGAGGAGCCTAATATTAGAAATAGCAGTACTGATACCAATGTTAGAAATGGTAAGAAACCATTTAGGGTAGAATTGGGGGCGTTTCTTGTTAATGGGGAATGTTTAAATCTTTCCAAACTATGTACAGACACTCACATTATAATGTTACTTCTATGAGCAAATAGATTTATTTTCTTCATTACTGTTTACGGTTTCTAGAAACAGCCTAGACACCAGGTGGAGTAACTACTGGTTTAGAACAAGCAGGATCACCATATTTCTCTATCATCTATAGAATTCTGTGAAATAAGCAAATTTATTTACTCACTTGCAAGTCATTTTCCTTCTGAGACTGTACAGACTCTCCTTTATTACAGGACCTCTATGAATGAGAAAAAGCAAACACAATGAGAAGATGAAATTTAACATGATTAACCTGCAACCACCAGAACAAAGGGAGTAGAAGTGCCAGCTACAATTAACTAGATGTCTTAACACTGTCTTGATCTGTGACAGCTACAGCACTACTATCCATCTGACCTCTGCCCACCACACTATTTCAACAATTCCAAAATCTTTCAAAAGGATGTGCCACTGAGACCAAGCCATTCCTGTAAATAGCCTGCGAGCTGATTTTCAGGTATGTTTTTATTGTTTCCCAGTATTTCAAAACAAGATTTCAAGGTATCATAAGCTTAGAAGAACATTTTTAATTAAGGGAAAATTAAGTCCCTCTGCATGACATCTGGGATGATAGTCTTCTTTCAGCTAAAGCACTTAAGAGTCACATTACAGAGATTACATAAAAGCCTTAGAAGGACTACTAGAAGAGGCATGTTATGAAGCTTGCACACTTGTTTTTTCTATTACCTTATTTTCCAAATTTCTTGTGACTAGAATTTCCTTATTTACAGTATGCTGTCTAGGCTATATGTACAATTTGCACTGGCTGTGCAAATCCAAGATTTTCCTTCAAATGAACTGCCCATGTAAGCTAAAAGATGTCTCGGTAAGAACTGCAGTACACTAGCAAAACGTTAACAAATTCCATGCATAATGTATTGTGCTAGGATTGTTAACAGTCATTATAAAGCAGTTTCAGAGTATTAAATCATACCCTCAGCAACTGAACCCTCAATGGCACATGCTTTTAATAGAGCTGCACATTTAAAATTCAAGATATAATAAAAACCTTGTCCTTTAAAGGGCTTGAAGGTAAGGAGAAGAAAAAGCAAATATTTGCTTAGAATTAGTGACAGTTTGTGGCTGCTATTTATGTTGCAATTCCACCGTTGACTGTTTAAACCAGACTAGCTCTAGAGGCCCATAAAGGTAGCCTGCATCTCCACCTTCTGAACAAAAACATTTGATTCATAGAACCGTGTGCATACCCTTCTGTTCCAAAGCTCTAACATGTCCAAAACAAGGGTGGAAATACGAACTTAATGGAATACAGTTAAGCAACACCAGCTGCCTTAAGTACAATACAACAAGCTAATGATTTACACAAGCTATGCAGTTACAGTATTTCAGAAGCTATAGAAGAAGTATAGTTAACATGAATCGATGGTCTTTCAGCAAGTACTTCCCATTCCACTAGGATAATAAATTTAAAACAAGACAATATGAAAACTACTATTAGTTTATATTCCTTTCAAGGAAATTAATAAAGTCAAAACATATTCACTAAAACTAAATGCGTAACTACTCAATAGTATTAAAGTCATTTACAGAGGGCTTCTCTGAACAAGCATGTCCTACATCAATACCACTCTTGCATCTTACAGATTTTTCTTGAACAGTCAGAAAGTTACTCACCATCCAGGAGTCTTTCCTGATTAATGGTGGTCTCAGAATGGTTCAGTTCATCAGAAGGTAAGCAGATTAGGCTTTTCCCTAGAACCTGAACTGGCATCCACTTTCCAGAAGTCATACTGTATAAAGAGCTAGCCAGTTCTAAGAGTCCACCTCAAATTAGTGTTGGAGATAGCCTAATGGCGTCTACTGTGCCATTAGAAAGAGACAGTTAGGGATGTGTACTGCAGAGTCATCAGAAAAGGAGACTTCTGCGGCATCCCTTCCTCTTTTCTGTTCCCTCAGCATGGAGCATTAGTGTCCAGAGGAGAATGAATACAAAGGAATTTGTAAATAACTTGCAAATATGAATGGGAGCTTGGAGAGGATCAGTCTTCACAAGTGGCCATGTACTCAGCCTAGAATTAGGAAAGTCTCCAGTACATGTAGTCAAGGAGAATGAAGTAAGCAGGACGGAATTTTATGTAACAGAAGTTTGAGAGTTTAACTCTAAGAGTTTAACAGATGTTAAAGTGGTAGGATTTAATTGTTTTCTGACTGCACAATCACCTATGAGAACAGTGGTTCAAAGTGAAACATCTCATACCATGAGGTATTTGACCTACATATTTAGCTCATGTATTCTTGGCTAAACCAATCAAAACTTCAGGTTTTCCATAAACTCTAATAGCTCACTCCATTTATATCCAATTCTGGGAGCTATTTACTTCAACAGCAATGAGGAGATTTTAATTACCCAAATAAGAGAATGATTGAATAACTGCTGGAGGTTTTTAATCACTCTCTCTATATGGAAATACTAACTAGAAATAGACATGTGTTCTACATCTTTAAGATTTCTTTAAATACTTGTTCAGTGCTGCTTTTATTGTGGGAAGATTTATTCTCAAAGCAGATTAAGAAAGCTCACTACAATTTGGG
>NW_008795027.1:711319-720507 GCF_000699145.1 Aptenodytes forsteri | reverse complement strand
GCCAAGAAGGCCGATGGCATCCTGGCCTGTATCAGAAATGGTGTGGCCAGCAGGAGTAGGGAAGTGATCGTGCCCCTGTACTTGGCACTGGTGAGGCCGCACCTCGAACACTGTGTTCAGTTTTGGGCCCCTCACTACAAGAAAGACATTGAGGTACTGGAGCGTGTCCCAGGAAGAGCAACAAAGCTAATGAAGGGTCTAGAGAACAAATTTTACAAGGAGGGGTTGAGGGAACTGGGGTTGTTTAGCCTGGAGAAAAGGAGGCTCAGGGCAGACCTTATCGCTCTCTACAACTACCTGACAGGAGGTTGTAGCGAGGTGGGTGTCGGTCTCTTCTCCCAAGTAAGAAGTGACAGGACAAGAGGAAATGGCCTCAAGTTGCGCCAGGGGAGGTTTAGATTGGACATGAGGAAAAATTTCTTCATCAAAAGGGTTGTCAAGCATTGGAACAGGCTGCCCCGGGGAGTGGTTGAGTCACCACCCCTGGAGGCATTTAAAAGTCGTGTAGATGTGGTACTTAGGGACATGGTTTAGTGGTGGACTTGGCAGTGTTAGGTATATGGTTGGACTTGATGATCTTAAAGGTCTTTTCCAGCCCAAATGATTCTACAATTTTAATAACAGAGGACAGCTATATGCACAGAGACAACAGAAGTTGTTATGGAGTCTACTTTGTGATCATGTAAATTGATTTTAAGGCAGGAAGCTTCAGGTACAAGACAAGAGTCCTGGGAGACATTGCACATTATCTGATCTGTGATCAGAAGATGACCAGACAGTGTTTATACATCTGGTAGTTTGACACAGAAAATTGAGTTCTTCATCATTTTCTCCCTAATGCCCCAAATTTATTTCTCTTGTAGCTGGAAGATGAGCTCTGTATCAAAAATCCCAAGTGATGCTTGGTGGAGAATTCTGTATAGAGGAGTAACTTGCAACTTTTTTTTTCCCCAGATAACCCTTAGCTCTGCCCACAAATTTAAGTCTTACATTATAACTCCATTTTTCTGAGTTTACTCAGCTTTAGTAGTTTTCAAGACTTCAGAATACTGCAATACTTTGATTTAGACAAATCCCTAGGAATTCAAATCCCAAGGAATTACAACATTACAAGGAACTGCCTGAGAGGTTAGAGGCAACCTATGTAGGGGAAACTTTTCTTAATTCTAGAAGCTGTTGGAAGACATCGATTTGAACTTCAGGGTACGGGAACACAAGCAGTTTTAGATTCAGCAATAACTATTTCTGCTTCTAAGAATCTGCCATTGATCACTGATCCCTGCCAGACCTGAAAGAACTGATACTGATTTGCTGAAGTCCTATAATCTAGCATGTGAAGAATAATTCCCAGTTCAAGCCCTACAAAAGCCACAAAGACATCTCTAATCCTCTTCATTTCAAGTTACCATTCTCTTATGAGGGAGCAGAGGAAAGGAAGGGGCAGTACTTCACTATTTTGTTATTCCTGTAAACATTCAGATGCACAGACAGTAGCTGGTGCTTAAGCCTTATTTTTAAACAATGAAATCCAGTACTAAAGAAAATGAAAGCTGTAGAGAATGCTCCAACTTCAGAGATCTCATACTATACCGTGAATCGTGTCTGTCACCTGGAAACCAGAGTGCTCTAGGCACGATCGCATGGGCAAGCCTGCAGCAGAGAACACATGCATATACAACTAAAGTGGTACATTACCCCCAGAATACCCTTAACTCCACCCAACACAAATATATCCCCGTAAGAGGTGCTTGGTTTCTTTCAAGCCGTCTGCCAGTGCCAGGGATTTGTAGTTACTCCATGCTACAAACAGACATGGACACCAACAACCACAGAAGACGTTGATAATTACAGTTACACAGCAGTCTGCATTTTATTTAGTTACAAAAAATAAAAGGCAGCAAGGCAGGTATGGAAAAAGATTTACCACAGAACTGTGGCAACCATTTATACTTATTTTGTGTCTGCTCACATAGAAATTGAGAGACCAGAGAGGAACATTAGGTATACTGGTTTGTTTTTCCTCATTTATATGCAAGATTTTGTTTTGGCTGTTGCAAAGTAACAGAGCCCCAGTGAATCAGAGTTCAAGGTTCTTTTGACATGTGTAAAAGAATGGGAATCAATCCCCAAGTTACCTTTTGATAGGTGAACTTCAAAGAAATTCACCTTAATTTGAGCTTCTTTTTTTTTGTTGATGCTATCTTATGTTGAAATCCTATCAGCATTTCTAAGATGTGGGAAGTTTTAGTTGTTCTGAATTTAAGTAGAAACACTACAGTGATCTGCGTATGAAATCCAATCTTAAAGTCCGGACATTAAATGGCATATTGTTGGAGAACCTTTTGTTTCAGTTGTTTTAACACTGATGTAGCCAACAGTTAAAGACATTTTGTCATGAGGAAGTTTTACTTTCAATGCTCCCCTTTAAATTTAGCAACTAAGCTGGAGCAAGAATAAGTGAAGCAGAGTAAGACATTTCCCTTTTTTCAATGTAGAACATATCTGCATTGTGCCTCAAACATTTGAGTTTTAATGTGGTTAGTACTTTAACCTGTCACAAGCACAAATACTTGTCTTAAAAAAGTTCTGCTCAAGGATACACTCAGGAGAAGTCCTTGATTTTTAAACATCCATGCCAGTGCGACCATTCATAATAATGGCCGAGCCAGCTCAGTTCATCTCCCCCCAACTCCCCCCAAAACAGTCATGCACACGAAAAATTGGCTTAAACATATCAGCTATGACAGAGGAAGGCACAAAGCCTTCCCTGTGTGGCAACTTTAGCCAACTGGCATGGTTTGTATTGGATGAGTTTCATGTACTGACATTTGTGTCTTCCAAGATTCATAATAAGCAAACTGGGGCTATTTTCAAACTGCAAAAAAGGTTCCTTTAAAAGGTGGCTCAAAGAATTATGGTGCCAGTATCATTCATTCTTAAGTTAGTATCAGGTATCTATTTTTCACTTCTATTCAAAGTTTTAACTTAAACTTGTTTTCTGTACATACAACAATTTGGTGCAGATTGCTATAGATCTATAGTATTTACAGTAAAGGAATAAGAACAGCTGATATTATCACTGTTTTGTGCTCCAATTTCAACAGAAAGTAAAATGGACAAGAGTTAAAACATGCTACAAAGGCTCAAACAAACAAGTGGTAACTACTAATACCCAGTGGCAGTTACAATTAAGTCATTGAGAATTAAGTCGTGATTTTAGCATAAGGTCTCAAAACTCAACTTACTTAAGCAGCATCCCTTAATTTCTACAAGGCTTTAAACTTAAGCAACATTACTAGAAAATGTCAAATTACTCCCTCTTAACAGGCTTCTCATAAGATTCTGCTTATGCCACCCAGAAATTCATAAGAATCCTAAGTGAGGTTTTCAAAATACCCCAATAAAACAGTTTGCTTATATTTTAACTTGCATTTAAGATAGAGGGGCTGGAAGAGACAAATGTTTGTCGACAAAAATTGTGAACCTCAATGCAATCTGAAAGTTTTACCTTGGGACTTTCTCTGCTTACTTAACCTTTAGTGAACTGCACCAACAAGAGCAGTCATTTCACTGCCACTACGGAAATAAAGGAAGTTAGACATCTCAAAAGATCCTTCAACACCAAGAGTAGAAAGGTTAGAAAGTTATGAACACACTTTCAATTTTCAAACCGAATTAGTTCTGATTTTAGAGCCCAAAATTTTATTTTGATTTCTTCAGTGGACAGGGGCACAGAAAAGTCAAGTTAAAAACCCTGAGGGAAGACCAAATTCTAGAGTCTACTTTACTTTTCCTTTGAAATATAAGGGAAAGGCCACATTTCTTCACAGGTCTTGGGCAACAGAAGTTCTACTACTACAGCAGTTATACAGCCCATGTTCCTACTCAAGCCTTCTACATATTAAGTCAGCATTACATTAAAGCCATTAAAATTCTGAAAAAAATTCTTCGCATCAACCCTAGGAGTCATTTTGAAAACAAAGTTTCTCACCACCATTTTTTTCACTTTGCTTTTGGTTTCTCTTAAACTAAAGGAAAGACTATTTAAGCTTGAATTAATGAACTCCTACACACTTTTCTTGTTTAACAGTTTAACTTTCCCAACACACATACAGTGGTGTAGCCAAGCATTTCATGCTATTTCAAGCCACTGGAATCTTTTACATATTTCTGGTAAAGTTTGCTACCACGGGAAAGTTAATATCTTACATAGTACAATAAAAGAACACTTTAAAGCCAGTTAAGTGACAGTATCCAATGAGATTTTTTTAATAGTAAGTTTGGTCAAGGCAGCAGAAGCAGGAAGAATGGGCTGAAATTTCAGAAACAGTCAATCTCCTCAAATATTGGATCAGTTATTCAAAGCAAATGACTGACTACCGGAAAATATCAAATTAATGGATAATAAAACGAGACCCTCGAAGTCAAATAGAAACAATTCCCAACATCCAAGTGTAATTTTATGAAGCTGCAATTTTCATAAGGTTAAACACTTATGATTATTTATTTACAATATAATCAGGTGTCTAGCACAGATGGGTAAGAGAAGATCTGCTGTACAGTCCTACGGTAACAGCCTGTAAGCTTTAGAAGAGATCACCTTTACAAAATATTATTGATTTTAAACCTTACAATTTGAAACAGATTTGCCAACCATTTCTCTTAAGGTTTGACAAATTTCAATGCTATTTACATTTTACTAACCAAATAAAAGAAAAGTAACATTAGAAGAGTTCGACAAACATCTGGTTAAGCTTCTATGCCAGCTACAAGGCATATCACACATTTAAGAAAGCATGTTTTGGAATGAGATGGCTGTACGGTATTGATGTTTGTGCTTCATTTTTATTGTAACACTACAGATCAAATTTTCCAGCAACACAATTACCCATGAGATGTAATAAAATGCTTGAGCACTGTACAAGTTTGACAAAACCTTCAACTTTAATCTCCGAGATTCATAAGTGCTACCAAGATTAAAATTAAGCAGCTTAGTCTCTTGCAATCTTGCTAGTTATGCCAAAGTCCTACATACTGTACAGAAGCAAACTTTAATAACTTTTCTGAAACATCACAGTCCAAACTCAACACCATGAACAAAACATTACTGATCAAACAGACAGCAAATGAGCCTTCAGCTGATACACGCCAAGGATCTGTATAGAAAGGAGTGTAAGTTCTAGACAATAACAAACTATAAAGAAAACTGCTTTAAGCTAGCAATCTACCCCACTACCACTAAAACACATTCCCAAAAGGATAAAGCAGCACACACTTGCAGTGTGTCACCAATTAAGATCTCCAAACATATTACAATTAAGCTACGGAAACCCTCCCACTCCCAAAGCGCTCTATGTACTCACCATCTGCAGGATTGCACCATATAAGCGCAGGAGAACTTTCCGTGGTTCATCTGCAACTGTCTCAATGGTATCAGGTAGTGAGCACTGAAACAGCATGTTGCTGAGTCCACCTCTATCAAGACAAAGGTAAGTTTATCAGCTAACTTGGATGGGCATACATGCTTCGTTTTCTACAAATCAGAGGCGCACTAATCATCCTTTTAGTATGATTAATGGATCTACTCTAACACAAGAAGCAATCTTCCAACAGTACCAGTAACTCATAAGGCTTCAATAAAAAAAAATTGGCAGCTTCATGCTTCTTCATGTATAGTTCACCATCAAGATCTATTGATCCAAATTACAGCTCAAGCTATGAACAAACTGATGTAAAATGCAACAGGCAACTAAGATAAGATGTAGACTTCTGTTAACTTATTATTTTCAGGACTTCTAGAAAGTGATGCTGGAGGCTTGTCAGATATACTTGGTTGCACAAACAAGCAAGAAGACAGCAGAATAAGCTTAAAACAATGCAGTGAGTATAAAACCCTGAGTTTGAATTAAGAGCTGCTATCACTGGGATGGCAGCTACAAAGATTAGCTACGAAGATTTAACCTGAATACCTGTGCTACAGCATCGCTGATGAAAGTCTTACTTATACTATCATTCTTAGGGACTCATTTTCAATTTTGAAATTTACAATTAAAGCAGTTCTTTATTTTAAAGAATTTGTTCATGTGTTTGTCAAAACTAAAGTCACCCTCAGAATGTTATCAGGTAAGACACAAACTAGGGAGTTCTTTGCTTCAATCATTCAGGGGTTATACAAGCATGTTGGCTTTTCATATAATTACTGTTTTACAACAGTGTTCTTACAGGACAAAGTGACAGCATTTGTTTTCTACAGGTTTATCAAGGTAGATAGATACTAGATTAGAGAAGCTAAATTTCTTGATTTCTAGTAGCTCACTAAGAACACCAGTCTACTCAACCCACATTTTCTTTACTACATTGCCTTTCTGCATCCTCTTCATTATCAATAAGTTCATTAAGAAGTTTTCAAATTTCCCTTCTGCAATAGATTTTCCCTATTACTTCTTCCTCTACTATAAGAGGAAAAAGTACTGAAACTTCTGGTTTACTTGCAACACAGAAATGCAAATCAGCTCTACTGAAAAAAACTTGTCTGTCTCACCATTAAAGAAAGAACTTTCAAAAACAGATACAATCCAAATATAGTAGCTAGCAGTAAAGGGATGAGGTAGCACAGATTTAAAAAGTAAGTAATTTTACTTGTAGCATGCTACATAACTTACTGCAGTAACTCTAGAATTTAAATAGTAGTACCTCTGTCATGTTGTGATTTCCTTCACAAAGTAACACAGTTTTTCATAACACCCAAAACACCAGTATTTAATATTACCTTGCAGTGACCTTTGATTCCAGGAATCCATGGCAGATCCAAAATGCAGTGGCTAAAATGCAGTTCTTAGTCCTGACCTGACACTCCCCTCAATGCTTTTTCAAATATTTTTCTGGGTTCCCTTACAATGCAGTGGGGAAGTAGTGAAGACTTTCTGGAGAAAAAGGCTACCAAGAAGTAGACAACCTGTATGTATTTACTGAGAGGTGGTACAGAGAAGAAGGGCTGGCCTACATATCCAAAGTCAACAACTGAGAAAGAAATCTCAAGAAAATAGGGTAAAACAGCAGCTGCACAATATGCTCAAGAAAGAAGACAGATGAGAACCAGGTGGCTTGGCAGGCATCCAAAAAAGGATGTTTAGAGACAAGAGAGATGAAGTAACTTTGAACCATGAAGGTGAACAGGTAGAAAAAACAGACAGATGGAAAGTATAACAAACGAAGAGCAAAGCCAGACTATTCAGATGCAATCAGAACATTGGTTAGTTATACCAACTACATTTCCAGCTTCATTTAAACTGTGCTAAACAGATTTTTTTGAAAAACATTTGCCACCTTTTCTAAGCCTCTGATGTAGACTTTGGTGAAAATATCAATACTTAAAGAGAAGAACTAAACACATTGAAACCCACTCTATAAAGAATACTGGACTAGAGCTCAAAATCCTGTACAAACAGTTATGTTACTTATTTAAACACATGCTCAGCCTTCATACAGTGCATGAAAGCCCAGAAACTCTTCTTTTTTATACCTCTCCAGCCAAACAGGAGTGTCTTACTGAGGCTGAACTCCATTAAACAGAAGTTTCACTATAGTCTTATGCACTTAAGACCTCAAAAGTTACCTCTAATCAAGGAAACCCATACAGGAGTCTAATAAAAGGTATTGTTCTCCTGAAAGGTCAGTAGACTCAGCAGCTTAAGGGTCAAAAGGGCATATCTCACTCATACAGATAAAGCCACCAGTTAGTCTACTGCTACAAATTACTTAAAAGTAAGCCCTTCCAAAAAGGTCACCTATTTTCAAAGCTTCCCATAGCTTTCCCAAATCACAGCCACAGCAGTTAGATGTGCTTATATATTTGCATTCTGATTAGATGCAAACCTACTTCTTTGCTCTCAAACAATAAAGACTGGACCCCTTCATCCTATGATACCAGCTGTTCATGAACATCATGTGCAGTCAAAATGGCAATACTGACAGATGCATTGGAGAATGCACACTGCATGCTTGACTTTTGTGAAACTAGAATCAGCAAACCAGTATGATGCTGCATTCTCCGTAGGTAAAAAGTGGTGGAAAGACTTTTGCCAAAATCAATGCAACTGCCAATTAGCATGGTTTTACACATTCTTAAGTTTCGGCCTACCCTCTCTTCCTCCCAATCTGGAAACCATCAAGCCATTTTGAAGCGGTGTCTCAGAGGGGAAGTTTCCAAGAAATGCAAGAATAACTGTGCTAAAACCTAAGGCTTTAGAAAATAAATACCAAAATCAGCAGTACACACTAATAAGGATAACAGAATTAACCAAGTCAGATTACAGACATATTATCAGACTAATCTACTGTCTAGGAACAGTATCAGTCTTCTAAAAATTCTCTCCCTTCATAAACTTATTATGATCATATCAAGTGAGGAGAAATGATCTAAAAATACAAATACTACCTGCACTGGCTTTCAATGAGTTGCTCATTTTTAATAAGGCTTTTAAAATACATTTAGAAATGAGCATGACGGATTTTGATTATATTTTTATGTATCAGAGCTTTGTCAACAGTTTATGCTCTCTTAGCTAACTGGGGGTAGATTCGCATGTATTTCATGTATCAACAAAAGTAGAAACCACTAGGAAAGCAAACTCAGGACTCAAGGGGAGAAGCTGATAACCATATCCTTTGAAACTGTATGTGACTACATTTGATCAGGTAGAAGGATCAAGCACTAAGACACTAGACAAGCAGTCTGTAAAAATGAAACTCTGAACTAACATCGGTTTAACTAGCATACAGGACGGATAAAAAAGAGACTAATTCCACAAAGAATGCAAGGATCTCAAACACATTACGTATGGCTTCTAGAACATCCCCAATTTACACATTTCTGCTGCCAACATGCCGAGTCACAAGTACTGGCTACTATATATGCTAAAAGATGATTCACATCATCGATACACCGCATTTACCTGCTAACTTCTGAATTTCAGAACGGTCAGGGCCACACCAAAAAAGGCACTTTTTCTCAGGAGGGAACTCCGTACTCGGTGCAGCCGTTTCTACCAGCTCCATCGCTTTTACCGTCAAGGTCCGGGGCCCCTCCCCTGGCTCAGGGCCGAGGTGCTGCCGTCGCGCTGCAATACCAGCCACCTCGCACCACCACCCTCTCCTGGGCGGGGGGGGGGAGGCTGGTGGTGGAAGGG
>NW_008795027.1:710041-710694 GCF_000699145.1 Aptenodytes forsteri | reverse complement strand
CGGCGGGGAGGACGCCGCCGCCCCCGCCGGAGCTGCAGCCGAGGAGGAGCCCGAGCGGGGAAGGCTCGGTCTCGCCGTTACAGAACTTGGTCTTCATAGTGTGAGGCGGGCAGGCGAGAGGGCGATGGCAGCAGGGAGGGGGCGCGGCGGCCTTTAGGGCGAAGAGCGAGCGAGCGGGCGGGCGCGACAACTCGCGCGCTCTCGCTCTCTCACCTCGCGTACGTCCTTCCGTTATGAGCGCCAGCAGCGAGCGAGCCGCGCGCTCGCTCCCGGCCCCCCCTTTTATAGGCAGCTCAGGACGCGGGCCCGCTCGCCTCACGCTTTTTCTCTCCGTCCTGATTGGCTCCGGGCTTTCGGCTCCAGCCTGGAGCGGGGGTGGGAAGGGGGAGAAGTTGCGAGCGGGCGCGAGGAGCGCGCGCGCCTACTCGCAGCTCCCGGAGCGCCTGGTGATTGGTGCGCGAAGAAGCACGAGGCGCTCGATCCCGCTGTCGCGGCCACCCCTGTGCGCGAGGGGCAGGCGCGGAGCACGCCGATTGGCCGTTCCCCGGTTGTCTCGGTGACCGGCGCGCGCAGCTCGGGGTGGGGGGGACAGAGCAAGGTGGCCCCTCCCCCCTGCTCCCCACAACGGTAGCGGCGCGGCCGCCGGACCCGGC